>NC_142781.1:32801741-32894241 GCF_988280905.1 Pimephales promelas | reverse complement strand
TCCTTAAATGAGACAATGACTAGCTAAACACTGGCAGGAAATGACATCACCCCTGAGAAAATGTATTTTTGTTCTAATATCAAATGATCAAATACACAGATATGAATACATATTTGCAACATTTAATTTTGTGTTTATGGTTTATATATAATAACTGCAAATTATGGATCAGGGTTATTATATTAAAGTATTTTAAAAAAATCTTTACTTAAAATAAAATAAACATTAGCTACAGTAACTGTCTGAAATAAAATCTTAAAAAGTAAAAAAAAAAAAACTATTTAACTATTTTTAAAAAATATTAAAAACTTATTTTATTTCAGCTAGTTCCCAACCATTTCTAATTTTCGTATAGTTTAAGTACTACAGTTTTTGTTCGCATTTTGGTTCTATTTTCATAAGTTATGTGTACATTTTCAAAACTCAAAGTACTATATCATCACAACAGATCATCAAAAGTGCCATTTTCAGCATGTTTAGCATGATTTCATCTATATAAAAGTTTCATTCACAGTAACTGCTTTTCATGCCATCACTATTCTCATTCAGTTTAATACATTTGTTTATTATTAAATCCAACTTGTCTTGGTTAATCAATGAATCATTTGGTGCATCTATTGATTGCTATATAGTTTATACTTGTTTGAACATAGTGGTTACAATCTAAGATAAATCGCTAATTCATTACATTTGGTATCAGCATTTGAAATTTCAAAGTGTGTGTGTGCTGGAGAATGACAGTATAACATCAGATCGACCAGATACATCAGTAGAAGAGAGACAGATGGCATCAAATACAGCATTTTACATTACAGTGTGTGTGTCATGTGATACTGTAAATAGATTACATGATAGAGACTGGCACATTACTGTAACTCACCCTTATAAAGGTCAGCTAGAGTAAAGAAGATTGAGTCATATGGCACAGGGAGAACATTTACTGTATTACCCTAATTATTTCAGCAACGGTGATTAAAAACATATATCTTGTATATTTAAATGAACTGATTGCTAAAAGTACTAAATTATAAAAAGATTATAGGCTACTGTTGTGTTTCAGTGATTAAACCAAATCTTATTAGCATATTAAAATGTGTTTGAAACAATGATTATGTGGAGTGAAAATGTTATAACTGTAATGAAGGCGTGAGATCAGGTTTTGAAAGAATGTGATGAAGTGTGATCAACAGTTTTTGTTTTTATTTTATTATTTTATGAGCTCATTGATTTGTGAGTCTATGTGGAAAGCACATTGGTCAACAGCTGCTGTTTTTAATAGTGCTATGCAAATAAATTGTCATTGTCAATAGTACCAAACCGAATTTACTGTAAAATAAATAAACCTTTAATAAATATAGGCATTTTAAAAAAGCCTAATAAAAAGACAAAATAAATCAAATGGAAACAATAAAAAAAATAAATTATAATTCGAAATATATATATATATAAATATATGAAGAGTTCAGATGCAAAAGCCTCTAAATGCCATTTGAAATGTTCTTCTTTAATGATGATTTTTATCAAACTTGTATATTTAAGTTCAGTAATTTCACTTAAATAACAATTAATAGGTAATTGTCATTGCAATTTAAGTGAAATCACTGAACTTAAATATACAAGCTTCATAAAAATGATCATTCTAGAAGAAAATTTCAAATGGCACTTAGAGGCTTTTGCATCTGAACTCTTCATATATACAGTATATACATAGTATGATACTAAAATAATTGCATGTTATTTCAAAGAAAATGTGTCTCAATAATTAATTATTTAATTGCTTCCATCTTCAAAAGTATTTTTTTAAAACGTCTGTGACTCTCTGTAATATATGTAAAGCAACTCCCCGAACTGAGTGAAGACTGGCCACTGAAGACTGTGTTTGCTGTCACTGCTGTGTGTGTGCCTGTGGATAATGAATATGCAGCAGCAGCAGCACCTGGTTCCTTCGGGCAGCAGGAGGAGCTGATGAAGATGAAGATGATGAAGGGGATGCCAGAGATCTGATCTCAGCCCAAGCTCGACACCTCCACACACACACTGAGATCCACACACACGAGACATTCACGAGGTGCTGGATCAACAGAGGAACTCAACTCGCCGAAGTCACTGGCAAAATAATCAAAGTCATCTAAATGTTAGTCACAATTATAGAGTTCATTTGGACAAAACTGACCAACATTACACACTGTGAGAGAATCTATTGTGCCATCACTGTGGATTAAGTTGTTTTGGTGCGAGTTAAAGAAGGTTTGTTCAGTTCTGGCGCCCTCTAGCAATGGAAAATAATAACACAATTATCTCATATTGCCCCGCTCTACACTAAAATGCATCAGGATATGTTGTTATATTATAGGCCAAAAAACTATTATAGAGTCAATTGTGGGGTATATATATATATATATATATATATATATATATATATATAGACACCAACAATAAATTGTTAATCTAAAAATATTAAGGAATATCTTAATTTTGCTAGTTGGATTACCAAACAACACTGCAACTTTAAACTTTAAAATTGGAGTCTCTTTTTCATTATATTTAAGAGCTATTTTATAAAAATAATTAACTATTTAATAAAATAATTATACAACATCCCAAACAAATCTGCTGATCTTTCCATGGCTTTTTCATAACCATTTTTATAAGCTACATGTAAATTTTTTTTTTTTATCTAATTATAATTCATTTGCTAATACTCATATATAAATATAAGGGTAACACATCAAGGGGTTCCTATCATGGGTCATTTTATGGATTTTATTTAGTTTTAGCTCATTAACTTTGTTTTAATACATTTTGTTAAACCTGAAGGTATTGTGCAATAACTTAAGACATTTCACCTTATAGAGAACTTTTTTGGAATGAAAGGTTCTTTAAAATTGAGTCAAGAACCCTCAAGTTCTATTTAGAACTCTGTCTGTTAATCAGATCCAGATCTTCTGTTTTCTGAGGAGCCGTGTTTCACGTGGGATCATGCTGTTTGTTTGGGATGGCACATGGCCAGACACTTTGAACAGGAGCCAGGTGCATGTTGGGATGCTTTAGACGGGGTGAGAATGACACTTGCTGTGAAAGCAGGTTGTGACAACCACCAAGGCCACGTAGCCGAAACCAGTGAGACTCCACCGCCTGGGTTTGTCTCTAGTGGTGTTGCAACTATTAGCACGTTAAAACAATAGCAAGACTCTCATCATAAGCACACTCGGCTTCAGAAAGCTCACAAGAGAACGACTAAAAATTGATCAAATCCAGACAGACGGGAATCATGTGTTTGAAAGCATTTGCTAGCCTGATGGAAGGATTCAGACATGAAATGAAGATAACAAACCTGAACAACAGCACAACCTGCTGCTCACTGACGGGTCTCCTGGTGTGGACATTTGGGCAGATTGGATGCTGTAAGTATAAAAGGTCACAAAAGAACACATTAAGACATTAAAGGTGAAGTATGTAACATTTATTTTATGTTAAAATACATTTGAGTTCATCAGAGGACAGATATTCAAATGGGTTTGGAACAAATTTAGGTTGAGTAAATTATTATTATTATTATTATTTTTTTTGGTGAACTATCTCCCATGAATTCCCTTTGGGGGCGTGGCTTCTGTAGGAGGCAGAGCCAGTGGTTGTTTAGCCAGTGTGGGGCCATCAGGGTTAAAAGAACTGTTGCCAAAAACAAATAACATGCTAGAAACATAATAATCACTGCAATAATCAACCAATCATAGATTCTTAAGCATTTTCCTGTTTAAATCCAAACAGTGACTTTTTTTGGCCAGGCAGTGTATATGCATTTTTAGTGGAAATTGGATTGCAATCTGAAACATCACCGATAGAGGCCGCTAAAAATACATATCGTACCTTTAACATCTGAATGAACAGATGTTAGTGTTACTTTTAATACATATAAACACATTTTCCATATATAAGCCTCTTTTTCCAAATCTACCCATTTCAATGTTAATTCTTTATACATCAAATTTTGTGGTCAATAAGAAATTTGTATGCTTTTTTTGTGAAAGAAGTATAAAAATACAAAACGACATTATTCTGAAATATTTTTACAACTTATTTGAATTTAAAATATTTTATTGTAGTATATTTTAAGAATTTTCAGCATCATTACTCCAGTCTTCAGTGTCGCATGATCCTTCAGAAATCATTCCAATATGATGATTTGCTGCTCAAGAAACATTTCTGATTATTATCAATGTTGAAAACAGCTGTGCTGCTTCATATTTTTCTGGAAACTGTTCTGGAAACTGTGATGCGTGATTTTTTTCAGGATTCTTTGAAGAATAGAAAGTAGAAAATAATTTATTTGAAATAGAGAAATAAGAGTAAATGTATTGTCACTTTTGTCACACAATATGTCACTTTTGGTGGTGAGTTACAATGTCATATATATATATATATATATATATATTGACACCAACAATAAATTGTTAATTTAAAAATATTAAGTAATATCTTAATTTTGCTAACTTCAGTTGGATTACCAAACAACACAGCAACTTTAAACTTTAAAATCAGAGTCTCTTTTTCAGTATATTTAAGAGCTATTATTTAATAAAAATAATTATACAACATGTAATTGTAATTATACAACATGTAATATAATTATATAAATGTATTGATGTCACTTTTGGTTTAGATTTTAGTTGAAAACATCACTCATAAATATAAACTGCAACATCTATAACACTAGCTCCGAGACATCTTAAATATTCTATGGGGTATTATTTCTATAACACACCTACAGCATATTTACATTAGTGTAGCATCATTCTCATCACCTTGATTATAATAACACAAATTATCGAAGAATTTATTGTAAATAATATCGACTAAACTAATAATCCACAGAAAGCTTTTTCGGAAATTATATCTTGTAAAAAAACATTCCACCTTTGCAACAAAAGTCAATAGTTGCTTCAATCTCAGCCAAAAGAGAAATAATCTTTCCAGTCTGCTCAGGGTTACACCGAGAGGTCAACGAACATAGCATACAATAATATATTACAAAAGGTTTCCTCACTGTGTGTGAAAGCGGTGTTTGTAGAGGAGGGCTTCGATTAACAGTGAAGGGCAGAAGGTCACAGAGGTCAGGAATAAATGGCTCTGGCATCAGTTTTGCGATTCAACAGCATCTGAAGGTCAAGCTCTTTCTAAAAGAACCTCAAACAGAGGAAGAACGACATAAGGACAAAAACATTCAGCTTAGTTCAGTGTGTTTATGAGCAATCTGAAACTGGTGGAGCATAATTTATATGGACGTTCATTTTCCCTTTTTTAGAAGCATTAAAAAAGAAAGAAAGAAAGAAAGAAAGAAAGAAAGAAAGAAAGAAAGAAAGAAAGAAAGAAAGAAAGAAAGAAAGAAAGAAAGAAAGAAAGAAAGAAAGAAAGAAAGAAAGAAAGAAAGAAAGAAAGAAAGAAAGAAAGAAAGAAAATCCATTTTGGTTATATTATTGCACTTTAAACAGAATTTTCAGATAAATGTCCAGGTGAAATAAATAAATTGTTTAAACTCATTAGTCTTGCATTTGGCTTCGACTTTAAATCGAAAGAGCGATGTTAATTATGACCACTAGGAGGCAATACACTTCCACCAAAAAAAAAGTATGAATAGTCAAAATTGAATATATAAACTAAGATCAAATAATTTGATAGGGATACATGTCATTAATTATTATAATGTATTATATATTATATTATATATTATATATATTATATTATATATTATATTATATTATAATGTATACAATTTTAAATGTAAAAATTGTATTATAATAGTATATAAATAATAAGATTTTAATTATAGTGCATAAAGGTAAAATACACAATAATTTAATTTTAAAATGACAACAACAAAACAATAATTAATATTATTATTTATAAATAACATTTTTATGGTCTGTAATTTTCTTTTTTATTATTATTATTTATAAACAATAAAAAGAAATACCTTTCACACCTGAAAAAAAAAACACTGGTATAGATATAGAATCATATATTTAAAAAAAAAATATTTAATGCAAAATATAAGTTAATTTTCATTAATTATACTTTCTTTAGAACTTACTCTCCATACTCTCTGGAGCATAAGTGAATGTTTGAGCCTTTTGTAATAGATTTAGATTTATTTTTATTTTATTTTATTTTATTTTAGATTTGGATAGGGTTAAACTATAAAAAAGGTGCAAAAATTAAAATAGTATTTTTCTGGATTTTTTCAGGACAAACAAGAGACTCGAGAACCACCATCACAAAACAAAGAAAACTGCACTGTAAAAAAAAAAGATTTGTTATCTTATCACACATTTTTTTCTTCTGTCAAATCAACTTACATAATTTATGTTGTTCAGATAACATAATATTTTGAGTTTCTGCTTATTTAATCAATCTCCTTCATCTATCAACTCAATTTTATTAATTTAACTGAACTTAAAATTAAGGCAACCAGCGTACTTAATTTTTTTAAGTTAAACCAACTTGTGGATCATCCAGGTAACGACACACAGTATTATAAGAATCAAGGGTACATACACTTTTGAACCGGGTCATTCTTTTTAAATTTAGCTTTTATTTTGTCTTGTGGAGTATGAAAATATATTTGATGTAAAAGGACCGTACTAAAAAACTAACATTCATTTTGTACGATCCCTCCTATTTTGTACCGTAAAAAAAATACGTTCATGATTTGTAATCACAACATTTTTTCTTTTGTCAAATCAACTTAAATAATTTATTTGTAATCCATTTCAATGAATGTAAAATTTTAAGACAACCAGTTTACTTAATTTTTTAAGTAAAACCAACAATTTTTTTTACAGTGCTGGATTGTTATGCTGTGGGCTGAAAGTTTTGCTTTATTTTCGTGTGGGTTTCCTTTCGATGTGAAGGCGGACAGAGTTAATGAGCATAAAATACTTTACAGACACTTCTCTCAGATTCTCATGAGCCTCATCTTCAGTCTCAACGAATCACGTCTGCATCGATTGCAATCAAAAGTGCGGCCACGTCTTCACAGATCCGACGGAAAGTCTCGTTATCTTAGCATGTGTCAGCCAAATGTTTGAATAATTGACACCTTAATGAGGCTAAATTAATTTGCCCCTAATGACCCTACGCCTAACCAGAAGCGCACTTGACACGCTCCTCAAATTCACAGCACAGGAAATCTGTCCGTTTCGCCGGAATACAAGTGTTTGTGGGTTTTAGAGGGATTTCAGGTTTGATGAGATGGAAACAATGAAGTAGAGGCTCTTGAGCAAATGATGATGAATTCGGTGTTTTTAAAGCAGGCAGAGATCAGCGCGTCACGAGCCCAACTCTGTGGAAACATCTCACCGCCGGGTTAAGATCTTTTGTGTTATCAGCGTCAAATAAATAAATAAAAAAATCCATCGCATAAAGGATCATTCAATCTAATCCTGTGTGTTTTATTCAAGTAGTGTTATGCTGAACTGAAACCACGCAAATCCATTCAAGCACTCTGTATACAGCCTGTTTATTATTCAAATTAGTATCAGCATTATTGTTGTTCTTATTATAATCGTTGAGGTTAACTGACTGAAACGCTGCTTTATGGGAGGTTTTCATTTGGTTCAACAGAGATTTTGCTGGACATTAAAGATTTGCTTTCATTCTTTGCCCTCCATATTGATTTATTTCAGTATATATAAGTTATACGAGTTTCATTATACTAAAGGGTCCATTATGGTGGTGTTCTTTCAGCATTTCAGATAACACGATGGCCTATTTCTTCAATGTAAAACAGACTATTCAATGACAATCTTCCATGCACTTTACACATTAAAAATTGTTTATATAATGACTTGAATTAAGTCTGCCACACAAAGTAATCATGTAGCATCAGAAGATATATATAAGTGAGTTAGTTGTTGGTATTTGCAGCGCCTTTCTGTATTCGGTTGTTGTGAATATTTGCACACTGTAAAAAAATTATCGTGATTTTTGCAGATTTTAAAATACTGTAAAAATGCGACAGTGCAAAACTATTAATTGGTTAACAGAATGTTTCCTTACTATATAAACGGTAAATAACCGAGATAGATCTTATGGTACATTTAATGTAATTTTACTGTAAAATTACCGTTAATTTTAAAATTGTAAAATTTCAAAAAACGTTTATAAAATTACCGTAGTTTTTTTGAAAGTGAAAAATAACAACTCATTGTATAATTTACAGTTGACATTCCCACAATTCCCTGCGTGACACTTCACATTTGATGTATTTTTGTTGAAATAACTGTTTCTTCATCATTTTCTTTTTTTTTTTTCTAATCAGTTATGTTCATTAGGGTTTTATGTAACATGTAATGTTGTTAAATTAGTGTTTATTACATTTTTTTAATTACCATGATGGTTTTTAATGTTTGTGCGAATGACACTGTGCAGCTTCGATAAATTAGTATATTCAGTACATAATATATATTATGATGATCTTTGATAGATCATGGGACTCATCACCAACAATCATCACTGCTGTGATGATTGTTGGTTGTCAGCGTATAATATTGGTACATAACTAGGCCAGTAAATTAACATTATCAGATAAGGAAATACTGTTTTTATTACTTTAAATTTTAATTTAAAGGGATAGTTCACATGGAAATTATTTTTTGTTTTAGCTTAAGGGCATCCAAGATGTAGGTGTCTTTGTTTCTACGGTATTTTCAATTTTGATATGTTTAGGTAAAACCGTTCTTGTTTAATTTGGACTTCTCTGTGCATGCTCTTTGAGGTGGTGACCATAGACTTCCATTATATGACTGACAGACAAGAACGGTTTGACCTAAAAATATCAAAATTGTAAATACTGTGGAAACAAAGACCCCTACATCTTGGATGCCCTTGAAGTAAGCTAAAACATACCAAAAATTCATTTCAAAGTGAACTATCCCTTTAAGTTTGTAAAACCAATAACGTTGCTACTGTATTTTTGACGGGAAAGTTGTGGTTAACACAGTTGCCGGTATTTTACCGTAAAAATTTTGTTTTATTTTTTACAGTTGAGCTCTCTCTGCCACCGTAGAAAAGACTGTTCAGGATATTTGTCAAAAATAGAAGAAAGAAATGTATACAGTTTCAGAACAACGTGAAGGTGAAGAAATGACAGAAATGTCATGTTTTAGTAGGAGAGCGAGAGATTCTTCCTCAAGCTTTAAGGTGAGCTAAAGCCTCTTATAAAGATGCAGCTGTCCCTCATTTGAGATTCCCAGGCCTAAAAAAAGACATCCATGCTGTAACCTCCAGGTGTCCGCGGGTCTTTCAGCTCTCAGAGTGCTCTGTGAAACCCGGCGCTACAGATGGAGACAAGATAAGAAACACTCATTGAGGGGGAGGGCTCATAAAGGAGAGAGAGAATGAGTGGCACATGAAAAAGACGAGTGACGTGATGAATCAATGCAACGAGTCGCTGCACACAGAACAAAACACGAGACCCAGACTGCCATTTACTTTCAACGAGATATTCACACACACACACGGGCTCCTGTGTACATTTAAACACAGAGCACTTTTAATGAATGAACCTTTTGAAAGCCCAACTGGGAGTCTCGTTCAATAGTCGTATAAATATATCTGTCGAAACAGACAAATCTGAAGGAAACGTGAGTGCTTGCTCATGCTAATGTCGCCCGCCCCAATATAGAACATTGCTAGTTTTCCAGGGCGTTCTGGGAGGTTGCTAGAACGTTGTCAGGTGGTTACTAGGGTGTTCTGATTCCTAGAAGGTTTCGGTGTGGTTGATATCATAGACATATACACTAGACCTCACCTTGGGGTTCTAATCATGCGTCAAAACCGCCGCCATCTTGGAACGGGGGTCTTGTCATAGGAAGTAGCTAGGTAACGCTGCTATCTCTGCCTTTACGTCGAATTCATTGATGATGGCGGACTTATGATGTTCACGGATGAAATCTGAACTAGGAAGAATGTTTTTGAAAAAAAAATAAATAAATTTCTTTCTGGAATCAATGATAAATACACGTCTGACCGTTGGAAAAAAACAAAAAAACAAGAAAAATCGCACTCATGATGATTTGTGGTGATTTTATTTCCGTTAGACCTGTGTCTACTACATTGACGCTGATGTATTAAAGTGGAGGGGCTCCCCTGTTTCAAGATGGCGGCTCTATTGACGCATTCGTTCCAATGAACTGCCGTAGCCAAGGTGACGTCTAGTGTATATGTCTATGGGTTGATATAAGCAATAAGGTACGAGAGGCTCGTGAATAAGTAACGGCTGAAGGGCGTTGTTAGGCACGACCATAGTTTGAAAAAAACGATAGACGACGCTCCTTCGCTCTTTTCCATCAGAGAGAACTGAAGCCGCCAGTGTCTCGATATGACGCTGACATCTTGAAACTTGAGTTTGCGCACTTGCGTGTTTCGGGACCAGTCATGCGCAGGAAGTAAAGCCGCGAAATCAAGGCCGCGCCCTCATTCTCGCTGAATCAAACGCAAGCACACGCCCCGCACTTTCATTAAGTGTCCTCTATCTGCTTCGTTCTTCTCCAATGATGTCTGCTGATTGCTGAACCTCGTTAAAATAAGGTAAATACAACTACTAACCACATAATCAACATTATTAAAAAAAGTCTGGTGCTTCAGTGACTATCTCGCACAGAGAACCTGTCAATCATGATGTCATAGCACCGTTTTTATCATCACATAACTAACTAAAAACAAACTTATTTTAAAAACGAACACTTGAAATTACATCAACGTGACAGAAACTACAGTAAATGACAGAAACTATCTTTGGAAAAAGGATATGTGAAGTGTAATTTAATTGTTTAGTTGGTCTCGCGTCCCATTGAATAACATGGGGAGGCGGGGGTTATGAGCTATACTAGGTCCGGCCACAGGGGGGCGATCGAGACTTTTTGGCTTCACTTTTGAGGGCTTGTGCGGCACGCTTGGGCACAACGCAAAGCGTAAGCAACCCCTTCAGCCGTTACTTATTCACGATACAGCACTTGTCTCGAGTACCTTATTGCTTTTATAAAACGGTTACCACACAATAAAAATATTCTTGTTCTTACACGAGCCGTGTAAGAACAGAATGTAAGCGGCTCGTGTAAGAACAAAATTAAAAAAAATATGTATTAGTCCAACTTTCACTAAGTAAAATCACTAAAAGCCTTCCTTCCGCTAGAAAAAATAGTCCCTGACCGTGAACAGCAACTACCGTGTAATATGCATGAAAGCTCAAATAAAAAACAACATCAGATAGCGCAAGTCTATTTGATGTGATTTTTACATCTGGAAGACGTATCTTGAAGAGTGTTTGCTCATCTGCAATACGTCTATAGGACGTTTCCTGTCAGATGTCAAATAGACGTTTAGAAGATGTCAGTTTAACATGCATTCTAAATTATTACATCTAAAAGACATCTTCTAAACGTCTATTTGACATCTGACGGGAAACGTCCTATAGACGTATTGCAGATGAGCAAACACTCTTAAAAATACGTCTTCCAGATGTAAAAATCACATCAAATAGACTTGTGCGATCTGTGTAGGAACTGCAGTGTTGCGCAGTGATGCATACAGAACCGTTGGGTGAAGCGGTCATAGTCGTGTTTTATCATGAATAAAGCACAGCTTTTGACCAATCAGAATCAAGGATTGTAACTTACTGTTTTATAAAGGTTGTTATAGGTGGATAGAGAAGGTTGCGGGTTGGATACTAGGGTGTTTTGGGTGATTGCTAGAACTTTGCTATGGGTGTTTCTGAAACGTTGCTAGGTGGTTGCTAAGGTCTTCTGGGTGGCTGCAAAGGTTTCTACCAGTCAAAATCAAAAGTGTCTCCCCAAATTATGATATTCTGGGCACTAAACTGTAGGGCTGCACAATATTTCAAAATCATCGAAACAACGCATGTACATATCAGGTTAGCGCAACGCATACGCGATATGTTCATCAAAAATGGTTATTTTAAGATTCACTGAAGGTACTTTGAGGATCTTGAGGTCTTTATAAATATGTCTGTACTTAATGATAGTTTTCACGACATCTAGCTCTTGTTTTCATGACGTCTTGCCCTAAGAGCAGTTGGAATGATTTGTCTGAGTTCAGCCCTCTCATCTGTCACATCCATACTGGCTGAACTGACATTTTCTTTCTCATTTAAAAACAGGCAAGACGTGATCCTCTAATAAAGACAAACTAGCACTTCCACCTGACGAAACGGCAACTAAACAGCTCGCTGCAACAATGCCAATTACATTTCACTGTGTGAGCAGGAATGGTGTCCCGGGTTACACTAATAGATGTTTAGTTAAACCCTCATTTACTGGTCCTGACCTTTCAATGTCCCTCTCAACAATAGGAAACTCATAAAGATTCGGTCATGACGTCAGAAGAGGAGAGGCTTCTGATTGGCTGAAACGGATGTCGAGGCATACGCAGGACGATAAATACCAAAATGTTAAGTAAGGTACGACCACCAGTGTTTTTTTTTTTTTTTTTGATATGTCACCGATGAGATACTAGCTTAACTTAGCTACTTTTCAGACCCCTTTAGGGACTGTTTTTCAAATCTAAAGACTAGGGATGAGCGAGTACAGCATTATCTGTATCTGTATCTGTTAACCATATGAATTATCTGTATCTGTATCTGTACTCGGACTGGGCGGGGCCTAAACCCGGAAGTGGGTCGGGTAGTCTTGAAATGGGCGGGGCTTTAACCGGTATGTTATTTTAAGCATGCAATTGATATGGGTTGATCTGAAATTGCTATATTTTTTGCTGATAAGAAATAAAACTATTTACATGACAGCATCAGCATTGAGCTTCAGATCAATGGTTTTGATCACGATAACAAACGACAAGTTTTGCAACAATGAATACAACACAAGTGGCTGCAATTATAAAGTAAAATGTAATGAACAAGAGTTTTCATCTCAACTACGGCTGATATGGACCAAAAGTCATATCCCGATATATTTAGGCTGAATTTCGATATACAAAATATATCCCGATATTTTTTCTGCAAAGTGAGAGCAAATGTTCAGTCAAAGCCAAATATGACATGTCACAAGTAGTTTTATTGAAACTTGAACATTTGCCAAACCAAATGAATAAATAATAAACAGGTTTCTTCACCTTAGGGCTGCATGATTAGCTATGACAAAAATCTTCATTGCAGATTATTCCCTTGGAATTGTAATTGTGATTTATTAATTGGTTTATTTATTTTGTTAATACAACGTTGGTATGAGCCATTACAGTCATTTAAAAAAATATAAAAAATAAAACAAAGAAAAATAGGGGCATTAAGGGGTTAATATAGAAACGACAGTTACTATAGTGAATACACAATACTAACAAGAACTGTTTATGAAACATGGAAACTGCTCTGGTGAATAGAATGAAAATCATAACTGCATTGCTTTTATTTCGTGTAATTTACAACGTAACGGTGTTGCATGCTCGTATAGTTTCTTTTGCACTTTACTGTATAGAGGCGATCCAGCGCGCGCCACCGCATTTGCGCGTGCAATTGAGTGTGCGTTAAGACTAACGGGTGACAGGACAGAAAGTCCGTTTTGCTGAGGTGAAAGACTTTATTTCATAACATAACATGCTTTAATCAAGCACGCAAAGTGGAAAAGGAGTGGCTGGGGCGCGGGGAGCAGTGCAGAGGGTTCAGCACTCAGCAGCTTGCTTGGAGCAAGGATCACAGCGCAAACCTGAATAGCCTATATCGATATGCAATATGGTTTAATTACATATCACATTTAAAAATATATATATTCTTTATATTGATATATCGCTCAGCCTTAATCTCAACATAACTTTTTTTAGTAACATTTTTTTTTTTTTATCCGAGCACAGATGTTGACTCGTATTACTCGTATAATATTCGTACTCGACAAAAGTGCTTTATCCGTACCGGATACTCGTTTCAGCCGAGTATCCGGCTCAACTCTACTAAAGACTATATGGACTGTTAACATGTGGTCAGTCACTATAGACCATTTTACAGGATGTAAACAACACTGGTCCAGAAGCACTTCCTGTTTCAGTTTTTTAACACTACATAAAAGCTGGGATAAAATACAACCAACAGAACATTTAAAATTGAATCAAAAAGTTAAATAAGCATCTTTAAGATGTTTTCTTTACATGTGAAATAAAGAAAACAGTTACAAACTGAAACAGGAAGTGTTTCTGGACCAGTGTTGTTTACATCTTGTGAAATGGTCTATATCAGTCATTCCATTGTCTGGCAGAAAATATAAATAAGCTTTATTGGACATTTAGCTATTATATTAAAATACAGTGTATGATAATGGATTAGGAGAGGAAACAGATTGTGTCTAACAGTAAGTGACTTTGAGCTGGCAAAAGTTTTAGTTGAAGTTTTAGTAATTTAGTTTGATGTCAAATTGAATAATTGAGATTAATCAAATCTTACATTAATTTTTGTAATTATATATCTGAGTGAGTGTGTGTGTATATATATATATAGGGCTGTCAAGCGATTAATCGCGTTTGCCATCCAAAATAAAAGTATATGTGGGTGCACTGTGTAAAATTATTTTATATATATATATATATATATATATATATATATATATATATATATATATAAACACACACATGCATGTATATATTTAGGAAATATTTTCATGTATATAGATTTATATATAATTTATATTATATTTAAATATAAATATTTTAAATAGAAATAATATTTTTTTTCTTAAATAGAGATACATGTGTGTGTATTTATTTATATACAAAATGATTATACAGAGTACACCCACATAAAGTTTTATTTTGGATGTGATTAATCGTTTGACAGCCCTATATATAAATACAAACTTTTATGTAAAATGCGATTTGTCACAATTAATCGGTTTGACAGCACTAGGCTATATATATATATATAAATAAATGTTTATTTTATTTCAGTTAGTTTATTTCATATAATGAAAATGTGTTGTTGTTTTTTTTGGTGGTTTTAGTTAACTATGATAACTATTCACAGTGACAAACTATTCTGAATTAAACATGGAAAATAATCAATAAAAATATACAATTGATTACAATGATTCACACTTGCGGCGACGACAGAACTTAAACACGCGTCTTATTTGTAATGTAACTTCGACCATGACAAGCTGTATCTTTCAACTCATGACTCTTTTAAACTTTCACATGATACAGTAGACTGCCGTATGCAATGCATTAAACATCACAGTCCTTTCCAAAGCCTGTTTCTGTGAGCAGCACACTACTGGACAACACACACACACACACACACAGCACTAGAGATGCATTTGCGGGTGTGTGGAAAAGAGCAAACCCTATAAGTGGCCATTAAAATAAGCTGTAGCATCACTTACACCTGAACACTTACAGGACACAACAGTGAAGCTCTCTCTCTATCTCTTACACACACTCTTTCACTCATAGTCCATCTATCCATCCATCACACATACACATATATCTCTCTCGTTCCCTGTGTGCGTCTCTGCACGCTTCAGTCTATTTTAGGCTGTTACAGTTACTGTTGTCACTTTTTATGTGAGGATTGTGGCACTTTCTGCTTTATATTTGCTGGCCAGTCATCACAATTATGTTGTAAACATGCCCACCCTGTTTGTTTCTTTTAACGCTGACAAAAAAACGGAGACCAGAATACCACAGGGACTTGAGGAGGGACTACCAAAAACCACCTAGCAACCACCCAGAACACCCTAGCAACCACACAGAAACACAATCAAACGCACTCTGAACATTTTAGGAATGAAATGGCAACCAACTAACACACCAACATTGCAACAGTGAGTTTTACACAGACAGATTACATCCAACTAATCAATCAATCAATAAACAGTTTTTGCTGCTTTGTACTATAAAAGTCAATATAGTCGACCAAAACCCGACCAAAACTTTTAATACAATATTTTGCTGTTTGAAAACATTGGCTATATTCTAACTATAGTGTCAAATTGATGAATCGCATCTAACATAAACATTTGTGTGTGTGTACACGTGTATATTCACAAACACATATACATTTACAAAATCCTATGTTAGATATACGATTAATCACATGACAGCACTAATTCTAATATGAGGAACATATAACGTCTAATAATGTTATGGCAAGTATATGGCTAGATTGGGTAAAGGTAAAAAACATCACATCAAAACGAAAAAAAGGATGTTAAAGGAAAAATTATTTAGTAAAGATTTTTTTGTTACGACAGAAAATCATTACTGCTCGCCCTCAGGCATTCACAAACTGCCCTGAGATCAGTATGAACACATTACTGTAATAAAAACTCATATTTCTGGTTTCCAAACCAGCAAGATGTCGAGAAGATACACAAAGAGTATTACCCAGTTATTGTGTATGTTTCATTTATCATGATTAAAACCTGCTTCATCTCAAACATTTTTAGGAAAGAAAAAAAAACACTTTTCCCAATTGTATCTAAAGAACTAGTTCCCTAATTAAGAAAGCACACACATCTTTTGATATTGATTTTCTAAGAGACAGTTTTCTGTCTGGTTAATGGTGTGTGTGCAGGAGCGCACAGCCGTGTGAGAGGACACACAACTCCATTACCAGGGGAATGGTGACATGTTTTTAATAGTTTTAGTAATGATCTTCTGAGGGACATGAAAAGCTTTGGTCATGTGGAACTATACTGGAAAATGCACCATAGAAAACAAGCGTTTGACTGAATTCATAAAGACATACGATCAACATCATTTCAGATCTCTGAAAGCAGAATTCGGCCTTGGAAAAAAAACGAATCTAAATGGTACAAATATATATTAATATATATATAATATATTGAAAATTGTTTCAACCCATGCATGTTTAGGTCAAATATGGACAGGCTTGGTTGGGTTTGTTCATATTTGACCCAAGTTAAAACCAAGCGAGTGTAAATAAATAAATGACTTTTAGGCCACAGCATAATGCATACATTTTGTCATAATTTAATTAATTGAGATTTTGAATTATTATGCATTACAAATTCCGTCAGAATATACGTTTTCAGTCCAGATCTGATATTCTGGTCAATACACTCTAAAAAATGCTGGGTTGTTTCAACCCAATTTTGGGTCAAATACTGACAAACCCGTCTGGGTTGCTTTTTTAAATGAACTCAATGATTGAGTTTGTCCATATTTGACCCAAAATAGGGTTAAAACAACACAGTATTTTTTAGAGTGTACGGCTCAAGTCCCTCCTTCAATGTTAGTGTAAGGGATCACTCATATTTTCTTCAGAATTTTTTTCTTTTTTTTATTTCATTTGACTTACGATTTCAGAAAGATTTACAGTAAAGAATGCTGGGTTGTTTTAACCCAAAATTGGTTACAAGTATAGCAGACCCCCTCACACACACACACACACACACACACAATTTTGCCGTCGATGTGATGCTTATGCAAAGTTAATTTTATGGTAACGATTGTGATTTACAATTTAATTCTGTTCTGTTATCTCTAATAGGTTATATGTTTTAATGCTTTATTTGGAATTATAAAAATAATAAAACAGGCCCATATGATTTTCTTTAATGCTTGGAAATGTATATAATATAATATAAATGCAGTTTGATTAAACCTGCAAGCTTTCATTTTGTATGAAGAAAGATCTTTTGTATTTTACAACATTATTCTTTTTTTTATTTATTTTACTTTGCATTGTTTCTCTTTTCCACAGCGGAAACGGAGCCACATAATGCGCATTTGATGGTATTTCTTCAAGAGATTTCCATTATTCGGATGACTGAAATTTTAACCACTCAAATAATTGTGATTAGATAAAACAACAATAATACGATGAATAAATAATGGTGGCATTTTCTCTGCGCTCTAAACCATGCTGGGTTGTTTGAACCCAAATTTGAGTAAAATATGGACAAACCCAAATGTTGGGTTAAAAATGTAATTTCAAACTTCAACTTTCACCTGTACATTTTTTCATAGCATTTTTGACCCAACATTTGGGTTTGTCCATATATTTGACCCAAATTTGGGTTGAAACAACCCAGCATTGTTTAGAGTGTGTGCATCCACAGAACGGTCCTAACCCTAACTCAAAGTTGAATCTTTCCTTCTAGAGGTTTGATTACATTGCTAACCCCAAGTATGATCAATAGAAATTTGTCGGCTAATTAAATTGCTTTTAATAACACGAGATGTAAAGTCCAGCAATGCATCATTAAACAGGAAAGTGTCCTTTAATGTGCGTCTCTCCCACAGCTGCTTCCTTTCAGCGATCTTACGGATGAGCTCAACAGCACCTGCCCTCCATTACTGTCCATCTTCAAACATATGTTTTCACATGCAGGCCTGCGACACACAATAACCCCAGCACACGGGGGTGAGGGGGTGAGGGTATCTATCTCTAATGAGCCCAGTGTCTTGTTAAGGGGGCAGCTCTGGGTTTGTGGAAGAAGGCCCACAGGAAACACACTAATGCTGCTGGGCTAAATGGAAATCCCTGGAGTCGGGGGGGGGGGGGGGGGGGTACAAAGACTCCTCTTCGGGTGCCTTTGCGCTTTTGTTTGGGTTTGTTTACTCTGTCTGCCGGCCGGGAGTGTTGGTGGTCTGCCCCGTCACGGCCCCCCGGGGACAGTTTCACACTCGGCTCAGAGAGATCTATTGTGATAAATGAGAGGGCACACACTCACTGGCTGGGGTGCATCCGCAGGTATTCGGGTTTGGTTCTGAACGCCATTTCAAGTGTGTTCATGAAAAGAGATGGAGTGTGTGCGTGTTTGCAATAATGTACAATTTTAGCCTTTTAAATCTTAAAGGAGTAGTTCACTTTAAAAAAAAAAACTTTTGCTGATAATTTACTCACCCCCAAGATGTCCATGTCTTTCTTTCCTCAGTCGAAAAGAAATTAAGGGTTTTGATAAAATTCCAGGATTTTTCTCCATATAATGGACTTCAATGGGGTCCAAACGGTTCCAAGGTCCAAATGAGAGTTTCAGTGCAGCTTCAAAGGGCTTTAAACGACACCAGACGATGAATAAGGGTCTTAGCTAGCGAAACTTATTTCAAAAATTAATAAAAAAGTTTACGTTTTATAAGCTCAAATGCTCGCCTCGCTCTGTCCTGTGCTGTTCTCCTGTTCGAACTCGTTCATCAAAATGAACAAATCTTTTTTCGAGTCATTTGGTTGATTCAACAAACAAAATGAATGAAATGACTCGAAAAAATATTCGTTGACTTTCAGATTTTGATGAAAGAGTCACGAACGCTCATCACAGAACAGAGCAAGGTGACCATTTGTGCTTATAAAACTTAAACGTTTTTATTTATTTCTGGAATGAGCGATCGTTTCGCTTGATAAGACCCTTATTCATCGTCTGGTGTCGTTTAAAGCCCTTTTCATCAAAAACCTTGATTTCTTTTCGACTGACTAAAGAAAGACATGGACATCTTGGATGACATGGGGTTGAGTAAATTATCAGCAAAAGTTTTTTTAAAGTGAACTACTCTTTTAAATCTAACTTAACTCTCTAGTGCAGTTTAGTTATTTTTGACTAAAAAAAAAAATAATTACAATGTGTTGTTTTAATTTTTTTTTTTACTTCATCAGAATGGTACGAAACTTGGTATAGGTTTTGGCACTTGCTATGTGAACAAAAAAAGTTCATGGACATGATGACATGGTCCTGAAAAAAATAGTCACAACGAGCATTTAAAACTGCATTGGTAATGAATCAGAAGCCAATTTTATTTTATCGAGTGGAAACGTTTGGTACTGCACCCAAACAAAGTCTTTGAAAATTAAAATTAAGTCTGTGCTCCAAAGCATTCAAGATTTACATTGGAAATGACATTTTCAGGTCTATTCCCAAAAATGATTAACAGGTAGATGGATCATATTCCATTTAGAACCCTAAAATACAGAATATTAGATTCAAAAATAACTTTTTCGAACTAAAATATAGTAGGCTACATTCATTTCGGTCCTTTTTGACCGCTGTGAGAGCAGCACCAGAGGTTAAAGTGATAATTAACCCATAAAATGAAAATTCACTCATTGTTAGCAATCTCCATGCATCCTCCATTCTTTTAAAGAACACAAAAGATGATATTTTGATGAACATTGGAAGCCAAAAAACATTGCATGATGCAATAATTTAACATTTTGGTTTTTGTCATCAACTGATAATCTTCAGAAAGAGAAGTCTGACTGCAGTAGAAGAGTTTACACGATGTCGCAATGCTGCAAATGCAATGCATGCTTATGAACTATTACAAAATGCAAAGAAGCATTTGTGTCCACACTTGCATAGAGTATGTTAACTGCATGAACAGATGACTAACTGAACATTAGTAAAGAGAGACAAATCCAACCTGATCTCATGAGAAAATGCAACTCTTTTAGGGGTTACCAATTCCATCAATGTGATTTGAACAGAAATGTAGGGGAAAAAACCCAGTCAGTGGTGCATAAGCAGGTCATACAAAAGAGTACGAATGAGATTGTAAAAATTCATTGCCCCTAGTCTACCAAAATGTAAAATAGTTAGGAATTGTTATGAGTGTGTTGGAAAAATTGCATGCATAATTATTTCAAGCACTGCAATTCTAGTGATCTCACACACACACACACACATAATGATTCTGGTAATAACTTCTGTCTCTTCTACGTGTGACAAAACACAATCATTACTTGGGTGATATAATCCTCCATCCAGCTAAATGAGTCTGCTGATGCTCATATGTGCAGTTTTCAGACAGATGACATCTATATGTGGCCATTTTCTCAATGAGACGTTTTGATAAGAGTAGAAGAGTGAATCGTGTTTGCTTGCTTGTCTATTAGTTCACCCGATTTGACTGTTTTCCCATTTTCACTGATATTATTTTTAATGATATGTAATATAATGGTGGACGTAAAGGGTATTTGGACACTTAAGACATGCTTTAAAGTGTCTGAATGTTACTGAATCAGAACAAAATAATAATAAAAATAGCATCTGCACTCGAATGCTGCTGCATCTCTTCACTTTTCTTAATAGTTTTGAAGTCTCAATGTAGTTTTAGTCATCGTAACAAGGCAATTCTTCTCAAGATCACACAAATTCACGATCAACACCAACAAACAGAACCATATCTTCATTTTCAACACTGCATCTATTTTTATCATTCCAGCTATCAATATTACCATTTAGTCTGATGCATTGCTTTACCCAAAGCGATTTACAGTGCATTCAAGGTAGCAAATATGTCCTTATTCGTGCCACTTGGTTTGATGATTTATCATCCAATTGTGCATTTTATGTAACAATAAAAGCAGATAAAGAAATGTTTTGCTGTGATTCAGGTCTGGGCATCAGTTAACTTACAATACAGGTTTAGTCAATATTTTGTTCAATCATTTTTTTTTCATTGTTGGAGAGAGAACATAAAACGAGCCCGCTGTTGGTCCTTACCGAGAGAACAGACAGACAGAACTTGACCTGTGCGATAGAGAGCACGCAGGCAAGAGCGCTAAACACTTTAGAGGATTTCTGAACAGCTCCATTAGCCCCAGTCTGATGGATCGCCTCCATCTCACATGCATGCCGTTCTAATGAGCTCTACCTGCGCTATTGTGGCCCATAAATGTGTCATTGGCGTGCTGGATGCATTTCGTCGTGCCAATCCAAGAATTAAGAATGCATGCGAGACAAAAACAGAAAACATGGAGACTGGTCAGATCTATTATTCATGGGGATGCTGCTGTAATTGAGTCACATTGCCATGTTTTTTATGAATAATGGGGCATTTAGAGATATGTAAAGTATATCTGAATTGTGTCATTGTTCATTAACAGCACTTTTGTAAGATTTACCCTTCAGGGATCTTGTTAATCTGAGCAGATGCAAAGAGAATGAACAAGCAAGATTGTTGGATACAGTCAGTGTCCCCTAAAAGTATTTAAAGGGATACTTCAGGATTTAGCATTAACCTTTGTATTATTTTCAAATTACCGTGCTTTCCACCTTCATATCCCCCTGAGACGAGAGATTTATGTATTTTTGGTCTGGAAAAAAATTATTTTCTTGCACAGACCGAAACACACACAAACCGCTCGTTTCGTGTCTTAGGCCATCAATGTGTACTTACATTTACGAGTCATTGAATCATGTTTAATTTGGACTTCTCTGTGCATGCGATTTTAGGTGGTGACCATAGACCTCCATTATATGACTGACGGACAAGAACAGTTTGACCTAAAAATCAAAATTGAAACTACTGTGAAAACAAAGACACTTACATCTTGGATGGCCTTCAGGTAAGCTAAAACATACCAAAAATGTATTTCAAAGTGAACTATCCCTATTGTGCCACTTTGTGCTTGTCAAACATTAGTTAAATGTGGACAGTGATAATTCACACATTAAGCCAAAAATAAAAATTCTGTCATCATTTACAAGAAGATATTTGAGATATGCTTCCTCAACACTGACTTTCATTGTTTGGACAAAAAATTAAAAAATGAAATGCATAAAGGTCTGGAAAGAGGTTGAGAAAAGGTGAGAAAATGATGGCAGGATCCCATGAACGACACCCATGTGAACTTGAGGAGAACTGACCTCATCGTCAGTCGTATTTATCGAGAACTGTCGAGAAGTCGAGAACTGACTTCATCATATCGTATATCGTATCGTTTCACATCCAATAAAAATCACCAAAACACCAGTTGATTTAAAAAGACATTGAGGCTTCAAAATCCGGCAGCATTTGAGACGGGCAGATTCAGACACTTCAGATATTAATATGTGTGTCTTCAGTGTCCATATATTCTTGATGTAACGGCTCGTTCCTTCATTGAGCAGCTGTCTATCAAAGCTGCAATCTTTGGAAGAGAATTATGACCATGAAGAGAAACAGAGCGATTCGCCCACCTCTGCAGCATTTAGATGCACTTATCTTCCTCTCAAGAACACTCCTCAAACATATTATGATTGCATTAATTTTCAAGGCAAAACAATGCGACAGCCCTTGACATCAAACCAACAACAAGACAAAAAGCAGACTTCTATCATCAGCTTAATGGTAATCATCCACCTACAACACCCTAGCAACTAGCATAGCAACACCCTGGTAACAATCTACAATACCCAATACAAATCCAATGTTCTTTGGAAAGATAATTATGAAGCATGTCTTAGACAAATCAAAAGACTGCTGACAGACATGTTGGCTTAGGCATTTCTGAATGATCAAACGCTGAATGATCACATCCTCTGTTGAGGAAAAGTCAGGTGTTATTCATTGCGTAATTCGGTAAACATGTTTCCGTGGTAGTCTTCTTATCAGATAAAAAAAATGCATCTGCCTCAATTGAGCACATACGTTTTTATTTCAGTATTTTATTGCAAATTATATTGAAATGTGCATAAAAAAAGGTGGATGGGAAAATACTAATGTCATGAATTTGACCGTATAACTCATTGTAGGAAAAAATAATTGAATGGTTGTCCAATTATAATATTACAGCATGATTTTACCCCCCGCCTTCGTCAAAGTGCAAATATTCATACAAAACGACTGCAGGAAGATGATCTCAAAAAATAATTTTCATCAGGTTTATAAAATTTTGACGTGGAATAGCTAGACACTCACTGAGTAGACGAATGAAGAGCATGCACTTAAGTTGTTATAAACCTATTTTACTAAGAAAACCAATATGGGGAGAATATGATGAACAATAATGAATGAGAAATGCTAAACCACACAAGGTCAAAACATTTGCTCTGGTTGAGGAGAATGCTTCCGATGTGACCTCTGTAACAGAAAGTAGAGGCACAAGACACCGAGACGACTGAAGGACAGATACATTATTACACACCAGAGCTCAGCTGGACAAAAACTAAGCGATATAATCCTTTCAATAGTGCAAAACGACACAATAGTTAGAAATGCAATGAGGACAAACTCCTTTAAAATGTTTACATTGCAATGACAGCCGTTAAGTGAATGACCCACATCTATTTCCACTTTAAATGTCAGAGCTTGACTCGACTGCGGCTCAGAATCTCATTACGACGAGTAGAAACTTTCACCCTGAATCCTTGAATAACATCGCGTCGTTTGTAGCGGCCTTTGGGCTCTAAGAATAAAATCGTGCTCAAAAGGGCAGACTTCTGTTTAACAGCCTTTAAACATTTTGGTAACACTTTACAATTAGCATGAACTAATAATGAACTAATTATGTGGCATTTATTAATCTTTGTAAATGTTAATTTCAATATTTACTAATACTTTATTCAAATCTTGTTAACATTAGTTAATGTGCTGTGAACGAACGTGACCAACATTATTAACCAAAAATGCAATTAGATTACTAGGAGCATTTTGCACTGGAAAGCTAGTAACAATTACTGTATAGACCATTTTGCAAGATGTAAACAACACTTGTCCAGAAACACTTCCTGTTTCAGTTTGTAAATGGTTTCTTTATTTCAAATGTAAAGAAAACATCTTAAATATGTGTTTTTAACTTTTTGATTCAGTTGCATATGTTCTGTTGGTTGTATTTTATTCCAACATCTATGTAGTGTTAAAAAACTGAAACAGGAAGTACTTCTGGACCAGTGTTTACATCTCACAAGATAGTTCACCCAAAAATGAAAATTCTGTCAGTACTCACCCTCATGTCGTTCCAACCCGTAAGACTTTCATTCAATCTTCAGAACCTAAATTAAGATATTTTTGATGAAATATGATTGGCTGCAAGGTAATTTTATCTGCTGCCCCAGAAAGTTAATAAAGAAATAATTTAAATAGTCCAAGTAACTATGGTGGCTCAACCTTAAAGGGATAGTTTACTTTGAAATACATTTTTGGTATGTTTTAGCTTACCTCAAGGACATCCAAGATGGAGGTGTCTTTGTTTCCACACAGTAGTTTCAATTTTGATATTTTTAGGTCAAACCGGTCATCAGTCATATAATGGAGGTCTATGGTCACCACCTAAAAGCCAAATTAACATGATTTAATGACTCGTAAATGTGATGGCCTAAGACACGAAACGAGCGGTTTGTGTGAAAAAAACGAACAGTATTTATATCGTTTTTACCTCTTGTAACCACATCCAAGTGACCTGAGGGCACAGATGCTTTGTGGCTATGGTTACAAGAGGTAAAAACGAGATATAAATACTGAAGATATAAATACTGATATATAAAGATATAAATACTGTTAGTTTTCTCAAACAAACCGCTCGTTTTGTGTCTTAGGCCATCAATGTGTACTTACATGTACTTACGTTAAGCTTAAGGGAACGTTCTCCTTATGTTATAAAAATGGAACCTAAAAATAACCTACATGGAACGTTCCTATAACGTTCTTGTTTGGTTCCCAAAAAAAGAACCTCATGGGACCATTCGGGAACGTTAGGGGAACGTTCTGTGTTTGCAGGCGACGAGAATACTTTTTGTGTGCAAAACCCCCCCAAAAATAACGACTTTATTCAACTATTAATTTTTCTCTGTGCTTTTATTTTTGGGTGAACTAACCCTTTAATGAGTTCTGGGTGACCCTGTACAATTTACCATAGCATAAAATCTTAGTATACACTCAGTTTTTATCGGTTTCTTAAAATATGCTGGAGCCATAATGACTAAAACTGTGTTTTAGATCAGGATTGTGGCTAAAATGAGCTGAAGTAGTCTATAGATGAATGACAAACGGCCTCTGAACATGTTTGACTCCCTCTTGTGCTGGAGACTAACGGGAAAATGTGTTTATTATTAAAATCGTGTACGGGCGGATCCTCACCCTTGGCATCTCTATGCTAATGCGCAGGTAAGAGCCCTTGTGCTTTTGTGTTACTGGGCACAACAGGCCGCCTGCCAATGCGGTGTCTTGCTTTCAACTGAGTGCTTTCAATTCTCATCAATTAAGCCCAATTAAAGCGCTCTGCCTGCACGAAGAGCATTTTAGAGCCCCGTTACAAACCCACTCTTTTCAATTAAGCTAAAAGATAAAGATCCAGGTTTCACTGATGCATTGAAATGCACTGCTGTTTGTTTCTGTGCCTACTTTCTGTTCAATACCCTATACCGTGAGGTCGGCACACTAATTCGCCATTCAATGCTTTAGACTTCAGTCCATGAATGCTACGAAGTCACACTACTGCATACTTGAAACACATTAACATTATTTGCACTAAAGACAATAAACACAATCATAACCAATTTTAAAGGGATACTCAACCCAAAAATGAACATTCTGTCATCATTTACTCACCCTCAAGTTGTTGCAAAACTGTATGAGTTTGTTTCTTTCTGCTGAACACAAAGGAATATATTTTGTAGAACGATTGAAAACAAACAGTTGTTTGGCACCATTGACTTCCATAGAAGAAGAAAAAATACTATAGAAGTCAATGATGACAAAGCTCCAGTCGTTCTTCAAAATATCTTCCTTTGTGTTCAGCAGAAGAAAGAAACTCATACAGGTTTGCAACAACTTGAGGGTGAGTAAATGACAGAATTGAAATTTTTGTATGGAGTGTCACTTTAAGAACAGTGCTGAACCGTTCAAAGCATTATCCATTAAATAGTTATCTATATAACTATACTGCTAAACATTGACTATTTGTTAAAAAAAAAAGTGATAACATTTACTCTTTCTTATGGACAACAGACCAAAAATATTGGTGACTCATCCTGCACCTCAAGGTTCAGCACAATTTGATAAATAGAGAGTAAAAGGCCCAAATCATGTTTCAATGGGAAATATGTTACCTTTTCTCATCAACTGAATTCCCTTGGTCTTCTGCCTACAAAAACGGTTTTGTAATTCAAGTTATTACAAAACTTATGTTTCCAACTAAAATTGGCCACTCCGTTTGTAGCCGTTTTCTCGATGTTTTGTCAGTCAGACTGGAAACGTTAGATGGATCGGATTCGGAGCGCTTAAAGATCAAAGCGTTTTATAATCACTCGGTTTCAGATCCATTCCGGGTTTCCCATTTAATTTCCTAACAGATGGGCTTGTCCTCTGAACGATCGTAGAGCAAGAGAAAGCGGACTTTCAAAAGTCTTTCAGGTACTAACACAACTCCTTCAGTTCAGGGCCTGAAATTAACACCGACCACCTGCCAAATTATCAGGTTGCCAATGAGAATTGAGTGATTCATTCGGATTTTTACATTTCAACGAAGTCCGCCATTGGGTTGGACTAATGGACTTTAGCTAAATGCGATCAGAAAGAAGATGAGGCCCTTTTCTGACTACGTTTGGAGATGGGATGAGATAATGTAACCCGGATGTAACGTTAGGCTACATTATGTCAATGACAGTTGCACAGATGTGTGTACTGTGCATGTTGGGAGTTGGGATGGGGAACCGGTGAGAAAACGTCCGGTAAGTTACCCGGTAACTCTACCAGTAACAAAATTAATTTAGTTCATAGTTAACGGTTCCTAAACGCCTGCGATATGTTATGGCGCCGTTTGATTCATAAACAATATTTATATTTAATATTTATATTTAAACAATATGAATGTAAGCCAGAGGAGAACTGGCCCCCGACTGAGCCTGGGTTCTCCCAAGGTTTTTTCTCCATCCAATCTGATGGAGTTTTGGTTCCTTGCCACTGTCGCCTTGCTTTTGGCTTGCTTTGAGCTTGCTCAGTTGGGGTTATTTATTTAGTGTTTAGCAATGTTGTTGATCTGTGTTGTGCTACTTACATGTTATCACTGTGAAGCTGCTTTGATACAATCTGTATTGTGAAAAGCGCTATATAAATAAATGTGACTTGACTTGACTTGTAACTAAAAGCTGTTAAGACCGGTCTACGTGACTGTGGCGGATGTAGGTGAGCCTGGGTCAGGTCAGTTTGAGTTTTTATTTAATGGAATTTGGAATTTGTTTACAGTAAAGAATACAAAACATTATTTTGGTTTTATACACTTTATTTAAACTTTCGTTTGGAGTTACGTAAGGTTTATTCTTACCGTTCTTTTTGTTTGTTTGTTTGATAGTCCCGTGAGCTGGTGCACCGTCCTAAAAGGGTTCGAGTGGAAACATTGGACGTAATTTATATGGTACGAGACATACGATGATCGGGCCACAACCATTCCGGTTTCTTCTCCGGGGGAACTCCAAGGACTATTTTGCTTGCTTTTCTTTTGTTTGTTTATAAGAGGTATATTTATTAAGTGAAATCATTTGATAGTATTATTTGAGGTGTTTTTTTATGTATATTGGGTGTTTTCATATTCGTTTATTGTGTGTAATGGCCATTATATGTCTGTGTGCTGTGTGTCCCCCTTTATGTGTTAATTGGTTCACCTTTATGAGGCAAAAAAAAGGCAGGTAAAAAGTCTCTGTGGCAGGTGAATTTTTAAATCCACCTGCCACAGTGGCCGGTGGCCGAAAAAGTCAGAAAAATTTGTAGTCTCTTTATTTGACGTAGGCTACTAGTGGGATAATTTTGTGACTCTTTGAACTGTCTTATGCCTATTTGTTTAGCACCAATGACTGCTGACTGTCATTTTTATAGCCTATAGCTAGTCTTGCCTAGGCTATGTGAATGTGTTTTTACTTGTTAATAATAGATATTTGTTGATTGTTTGTTAGAATGATAGTTGATTTACTTATCACATCTGCTGTTTGTTCAAAGAGTTTTAACATTAGCAAACAATTGTTTACTGCAAAACATTATTATTGTTTTAATATTTTTATTGTGTGGTAACCGTTTTATAAAAGCAATAAGGTGCGCTCATTTGCAAATATTATTTGCTCAAAGGTCCTCTTGGCTTTAATTAACACATCCTGATTGGCTTTAATAACACTTCTTCTTCTTTTTATCTCAACACAGATCAAAATAGATGAATTCCAAATCTACATTGATTAAGAGTTTGTGTAATCCTGTCGAATCAAGAGCAATTATGCTGTTGCCATTTATGTTTGTATCTGTTCTCCACTGAACCCATTTACTGCCCAGATTTTGTCAGAAATATTTTTTCCGTCAAAATTATGACCTGAACAGTATGCTTTAACTGGTGTGGGTCAAACTGGCCGCTTTGGTCTGACAATTGAGCCAAAATGTTTCTGTTATTTCTGTATGGTTTTCCTTCATTGCTAATTAGTGGCTATTCTTTCAAATCCAGTCAGCTGCAGATTTGTTAGGGATTTTTGGACATTTTTGCAGTCGTTTTCCCCCCTATTGGGTGATCATCTCAACAAATCCTTAATGCAAAGTCCTCATTCATTTAACATGGATTGTACTAATGCAAAATCCTGTTAGAAGATGCTAACCGTGATGGCATATGAATGTCAGTTGGGTGCTGGGTAGGATTGCTTTTCGATATCCTTTTCTCTTTTTTTTAAACCAAAACCATCTTGAGTGGGCTTCTTTTCTAAGGCATTCTGAATGAGGCCCGCGGTTCAAGGCCCGCTCTCAGCCTTGGATGTGTAAAATGATCCTTTGTAGCATGTGAATTGAGATTGAGCTTTTCATGTGTTTGCATTCCAACATGTAAATGTGGAAAAAAAAGAGAGAAAGGTCTCAAAACTTGATGTTTATTGTAATTGTGTAATTCACAAGGAGTTGAAACATCTGACAGAACATGTCATTTCACCCCAAAATCAAAAAAAGGAAATATGAAGTTACATTTTGCATAATAATTCGGCATCATTTTTTGAATATTAAAGGAATAGGATACATGTTGAAATGATCGTAAAGGAATTTTCAAATGTAATGATTGTCTATTGCACATTTGTGCAATTGCTCCTGTCTAAATGCATCTGCTCATTTTTAAGGAACCTCATTATGTGTTGATTAAGTAATTGGTCTGTGTTGTTTATGTGAGTGTTAAGGTTGTCTATTCAGGAGCCTTTGAGAGATGTATTGTTGTCAGGGTTCTTGTTATGAATCCAGAATGAGATGTTGCAAGTGAATCCTCATTGGTCGAACTCGGTACTACACTGAAAGGCCAAAACACTTTGCATGCCCTGAATGACAATAATGGGAATAATGCTAAAAAAAAACATGAGGAATAATTTACTGGGTCCTCTACTAAAGAGCAACTGTTTGCACATTTGCCATTGACATATTTTATTTCATTTCATTGGTACAAAGAATTCTAATTTGATGTTCAACAGAAGTTTGTGAAATTGAAAAGTAGGCCTACATTGTTAAACTAATTGTAAATCCAAATGAGATAATGATTTGATTTTGAATTTAGAAAATATCCTGTTTACAGTTCCCTCTATACATTATGAATATGTTTTTATTTTTTTATTTTTTTTTTTGTCTGGTGTATTTACTTTTTTATTGCTATATGGGCTTGATCAAACATATATAAGAAAAAATGTTGTGACCTATTACTGGATTTCTTTACATTGGAAAGATATTATATATATATATATATATATATATATATATATATATATATATATATATATATATATAAACAAATATATATATAAGTTACACCTATATATTTTGAGATGGCACATCAAAACAACTAAAGTAAAGTGCTGTCCAGCAGAGGACGCTGTTCTTCAAGTTGAAATATTTAAGCTCTTCTCCCAAGTTGAGTCAGAACTGTCAACATTTAATTGTAGTGAACAGTTATATATATATATATATATATATATATATATATATATATATATAGTATGTTTAACAATTTCTCTACATTGCCTTTTTATCATGTTCACTTTTTAGAATGCTTATTTGTTGGAAAAACACTTAGTGATTACATTTTTCATTCAACACAATTTATGCAAATGTTTTTTTCTTGAAATTACGCATTATACGCAAATGTATGAAGTACTTTCATTAATTTATGCGTTCATTGTATTTGTGAGCATCAGATCAATTTAAACATGTTTTGTTTGCTCTGAAGCTGTTCATTTTTAATGAAGAAGAATCATCTCTATTTATAAGAATCGTGTATGATCATGAGTCAGTACAGGCCCTAATAATTCAAATAAAATGAATAGGTTTATAAATGTTATAGAAATGTATTGGTCATTGTTAGTTAATGCATTAACTGATGTTAACAAATGAGGCTTTATAAAAGTGTTACAAAAATATTGAGTAAAGAGTCTACAAGCGAAAGGCATCTGAAGTGCCACAGTCCACCACAAGGGAGCAGTGCGATTATGAAAAGCAATGCAGAATGAATGCAGGAAAACAAAGCGCTTTATATCTTTGAAAGGACAATTTACCTAAAATGAAAATTCTGTCATCATTTACCCACCTTCGAGTTGTTCCAAACCTGTATGAGTTTCTTACTTCTGCTGAACACAAAAGAAGATATTTTGAAGAATATTGGTTACCACTTACCAGACAGTTGAATGGGAAACAAATATATTATGGAAGTCAATGGGGCTCATGAACTCTGACATTATTCAAAATATCGTCTTTTGTGTTCAGCAGAAGAAAGAAATTCATACAGGTTGACAGGTGTGTATATATATATATATATATATATATATATATATATATATATATATATATATTCTCGTCTGTGGTGTGAAAGGGCTTTTACTTATAGGCAAATGTATATTGGATTGCTGAGATATTAAGCTTCAAGCATCACATTCTGCAAAATTGATGTTTTCCCTATAAGACCAATTCAGAACAACATGATTTGGGTTATGTTTCTAGAGAATTATATGACTGAAAGTAAATATTTCATATCTAGCTGTGACTGAAAATGACTTGCTTATGATGGTTATTTGCCTTCTGAAGAGCTGATGGAGAGCTGATGGATCTTGGGGATGTTGAAAGCTGTTTTCTGCATGAAATGTGTAGTTACAGAGGAGGTAAACATGATTTGATTGACATCATAAAAGATTGCACTGCAGTATGTCCATTTTTTTCAAGAGACGCATGTACATTTAATGTGTTTTTTTGGTTTAAGTAAAGGTTTGCTTATTACTCTGGTTGTATGGAGGGCTGAATTATTGAGCCTATGTGATTCACCCACAATTTCATAAATGTTTCTGCGTGTGTCTTTGTGTGTTTGTGTGACAAGAGGCTTCATCAATGAACAAGCCGCTGGATTGGTGGACGTAATGTGAAGACTCAAGAGCAAATGAAGACAAGGACAAACTACCGAATTTGCATCACCAAAGATCAAACAGCTCTTCACAGAAATCAGCTGAATACTTCAAGTCTTCATAGATTGTCATATGATGCTCATTTGCATTGGAGAGGAGTTACCGAAATCTGCCACTGTGTAGTGAAATAAATGCAATTACAAGACATAAACTGATACTGATACAAAATTCTCTTCGTATCAGCATGAGTTGTTAAAATGTTAAAATCGCTTTAGTACAGTAAATCTTTGTACTACCTCTTTTCCATTACTTTGTGCTCAAGGACAACTGTGAGTACTGTAAAACCACTCTAAATGATTTTTGAAAACTATAATAAATATTTTTTATATATATATATATATATATATATATATATATATATCAAGTAGCCTATGTATAATTATATAGCCTGGCGCTTATATAGATTGCTTATATAGAATGGTTCATATTATCAATCAAAAAACATACTAGATAGATAGATAGATAGATAGATAGATAGATAGATAGATAGATAGATAGATAGATAGATAGATAGATAGATAGATAGATAGATAGATAGATAGATAGATAGATAGATAGATAGACACATAGGTCTAAGTTTTTATTGTTTCGTTATTATTGATTTGTTATAATTGTTACAATTGTACTCTTTAGTTGCTGGTTTTTATTGTTGATACAGAGGTGCAATTCTGTTTTTAGCCAGCGCGTGGTTGGCTGCTTTCTGCATCATTTCCTGCTGACCCGGAAGTTTTGTGCTGTGGTAAATCAACTGCGTGCTCTGTGTTTGCTGGTTGTTTTCCTCCTACTTGCGTGTTTCGCTGTTTTTAATCGTTTTTAAAGGTGCTCTTTCGTTTAAAAGTGCTGAATTTTACGGGAGATGGGAGTCCCCGCTTTTTTCCGCTGGTTGAGTCGGAAGTATCCGTCGATAGTAGTACACTGTCTGGAGGAGAAGGTAAGACACAAACACGACAGCATCAGAAAGATTACTTAATTAATTATGTGATTAATCATTTGATTTCCACTTAGAATGGTTATAATGAAATAAGCTTTGCAGTCCTGACGCTCACATGTGTTCGAGTTCGTTTTTAGATTCAGATTTAATTTAATCTTTTTGGCTGAATAGCCTTTATGTTTACCGTAAGTTAGTTAAATTAGAGATGCGATTTTCTGGTCGTGTCTCAAACACCTTGAGAGGTTACTATCTCTTCTAGACCGCATTTTAGGGTGACTAGATGTGCGAGACCGCTCGAACGAGCAACCAATCACACAGAAGTATGCAAATTTTCAGCTTCTGAAAGTCAGTAATTCGCTTCTGAGCAACTCTACCATGTAAATAAATGTAGTTGGACAGTTTTTTTAGACTAAAAACTAGGTAGATTGGTCAGTTAGGTTTAATAACTTTATGTAATATCTACATTTCTTATTTTCAGGCCAAGGAGTACAATGGAATTAAAATCCCAGTTGATACCAGCAAACCGAACCCAAATGAAGTGGAGTTTGACAACTTGTATCTAGACATGAATGGAATTATTCACCCGTGCACACATCCTGAGGACAAGTGAGATTCTCTCTTTGACATGTTTTGATGTATTTAAAGGGGGTAGTTCACCAAAAAAATGTCAATTCTGTCATCTACTCACCTTCAAGTTGTTGTAAACCTGAATGAATTTCTTTCTTCTGCTGAACACAAAATATATTTTGAGTTTAAAGAATTGCCCAACAGTTTAGTAACAAACATTCTTCAAAATATCATCTTGTGTTCAGCAGAAGAAGAAGAAAAATTTATACGGGTTTGGAAAAACTTCAGGTTGAGTGAATAAAGACATAATTTTCATTTTTCTGTGAACTTATCCCTTCAAGTGACTTTATTAAAAACATCTTTTAACCATTCGCAGGCCAGCACCTAAAAATGAAGATGAAATGATGGTTGCCATTTTTGAATACATTGACCGTCTCTTTAACATTGTTCGACCGAGACGAGTTCTGTACATGGCAATTGATGGCGTGGTATGTATCATCCTGCATAATCATCTTCATATCTACTTACTTTCAGTATTACTGATGCTTGTTTGTAGAGAATAACAAGTGAATTCTGGATCATTGTATTGAAAATATCCTTTATTAATGCACATAAATTCAGGAGTGGGCAACTGGGAATTATTGCAAACTTTGTGGTGAAATAGTTACATTTTTAACCACCATTTTTTTATGTGTTAGAGAGACAATGTTTTTATTTTTCATTAAATGTTAAATTTGTAATGAAATCCTCAAGTTTTTTTTCTTTTTTTTAACTAGCTGGAAATTATATGGCAATAAAGTGTTTCCATAATGGCTATACATTCATAAATGTTTCCTGGAATATAATGGAAAATGCAATAACAAATGCACAAACTATAATAACATTCAGTTAAAACTATTACTATGTAGTTGGTCAACGGTTTTCCAAAACTAAAGAAGGTTTAGGACGTGACCATCCATCATTTCTTTAATGCTCTGAAAATAAAATGGTGCATGCATGAATTATGCACACTGTAGTTGTAGACCGTTTCATGAAGCATTTCTTGTGCTGCTCATCTGTATTTTTTTTGTAGGCTCCTCGTGCCAAAATGAACCAGCAGCGATCAAGACGTTTCCGGGCATCTAAGGAAGGAGCGGAGCTTGTAGAGGAAAAACAGAAAATGAGAGAAGAAGTTATTCAGAGAGGTGAGAACAACATCATTCACTCATCCAGGGATTCCCATTGATCTTTTGGGTATGTGATGGAAATTCTTGGGTTGATCAAAAGCCATAGACTGTCAAAAATATGGACAAAGCGTCTGTGACCTCACACATAGACTCTCTGAAGAACGGGTTTGAAGCTGTTTATGGGGGGTATGGGCGGCGCCATACTGGAAAATCTTGGAAAATACAAAAGTTTCAGAAAGGATACAGAGGTGGTATGATGTGTTGTGTCAGATCATGGCTGAGACGTCAAATTCACTCGGCGCAGCCCGTTATCAGCTGTCAATCAAAGTTAACCGCCCTTATTTGTCATACGTTTTATATCTAAATATGATCTAAACTAACGAGTTAGAAAAAAATTCACCCCCAGGCACGTGGAACATATTGAAGATTACAATAAAAGTCCATGGGACCAAACTGTAAACATATGAATTTATGCTGTGAAAACGGACATTATAACATGACGTCTATGGATATTTGCTCCCTTTTGGGACCGGCCTCTAGCGGATTTGAGATGTATTGCAGTTTATCGCACTTCCGGGTGGGCTTCATCTTTCAGATTAGAATGTTGCCGCTTGTCAAAAGCTATTAATTAAATTGTTAAAACACAATTCAAATAACTATGGTTTTAAAAAGAAAATGAAATGCTTACCTTAACCCCTTAACTGTCACCGTCCCGGTACCGGGACGCATAACTTTACTTTAGGGCTGCAACAACTAATCGATAAAATCGATTATAATCGATTATGAAAATCGTTGTCAACGAATGTCATTATCGATTAGTTGGTCTGATTACGTCACGGGGATTGTTTACATGCTACATGCGCTTCATGAGGCACACACGCAGTCTCTCTCCCTCGCCGCTCTACCCTGTCTCGCACGCGCCACACCGACTGTTTGAACGGAGCACATTATCTTCTGTCTCGCGCGCGCAACACGGACGGTTTGGAGCACATTATCTTCTGTCTCGCATGCGCACTCTTGATTCCGTGAGTTTGAACTAATTTGCGGGCATCAGGAAACCGCTATCAATATGCAGCATACACGAAAATTATTCACCTTTCGGCAAATTCGCCGTTTTGAAAGCAAAATAGGTGACCTACGTTAATCGTGTATACTTTATGAAGCCATACTATAGTATAATGTGAGATAGAAATGTATATTTAAGTAATTAAATTAAAGTTAACCTAAGCTTTTCCCTCCACTGCGGCTGTCATTCTCTATTCGGTGTTCAAACAGCGCTTCGCGTTCGGTTACAACAGTTAACATGATGAAACTCTTTCCAAGATGATTCAATGTTATTATTATAATTGATCCGTAGATAAAGGTCTATGGTTTCGTAATATAATGACTATCTTGCTAGACTTTTATTGCTGTAACTTAATTACTTTCTACTGAGTGTCTGTTAGATCACAACACTATAGTAGAGTCGGTGCACTATAATTGTTCTTCACGTGCACAGTAGCCTAACTGAAATTTAAAACTGTTAAAAGAAAAGGCTTAATAAACTATTGCAAAGATACTGTAATACACAGTCAGTATGTCTTTCTCTTTCCTTGGTGCTTTTAACTTTAATGCGGCGGACACTGAAGAGCTGCGCGCCACCCTGTGACTCCGTGTTGCGTCAAGGGCATCATTCAGCGCTCGCGATACTTTGTGCAGCTCTTTCATGATCATGTCATAATACTTTTGCGCAATAAAAGCTTATTAATAGCCTTTCTTGTTCTGTCCTATCTATTATATTTTGCTTCCTCACTAAACAGCTGTGCTTTACATTTAAAACAGCTGTGCATCTGATTTTTACGATGTTTTTCATGAATGTATAACAACAATACAAAGAGCAATGTGCAACGTTTTACCAGAGTTAGTGCTACACTTATTGTCTCTTATTTGTTACCCACTAAGGAATGTTTTTTTCACTAAATGTTCAGATTTTATAAAATTATTGTGCACTTGTGATATTTTTAGGCTAAGTTTTTCTGAGTTATCCACTAATCTAGTTTACAATAGCATTTTTGTCATAGGTTATGGTCATATATTTTTATTTGTTGTTTTTCTTTATAATGAAGTTGTCTGTATTAAGTAGATTGTTTAACACACAAAAGAGTGTGGTTTTTAGGGTTTTAGGGTTTTATTTAGTTATAATAAACCAAAAAATGAAATAAATTTTTTTATCCAATAATCGATTAATCGGAAAAATAATCGTCCGATTAATCGATTATCAAAATAATCGTTAGTTGCAGCCCTACTTTACTTGACTATATTTCTATTAAATCCTAATCTAATTATGACAAATTATATATTGTTGGAAAGGTCTAAGACTTCTAAATAGATATTCTACCCCTGTTTTGTGTTAAAAAGTATGTAGGAAGAGTAATTGATGAATTTATGACAAGAGTGCACCTCAAAAAATCTGCATCATAACAGGAGTTTTGACCTTTGTCACAAAAAGTTGATGAACCCACTTTTAATTATTGAAACTTCTGTTTTTATGCTAAAAGTTCATAATAAACATATAATCTAGTATTTTTCAATAAAAAAATAAAAAATGAGAGTACAATATTATCCTCTAAAAATGATAATATTTATATTTATTATCCTCTAAAACATAATATTATTTTTTATCGCCTTTTTTATTATATCACATATTTTAGTAGTTATCATAAATTAGGTATCATTTGGAAGCTTATAAACTCAGAATTCATCGTGTGAAAACTGTTTTATAATTGAAAGTTGCGTTACCATAGAAACGGTACTTATTTTATCAGGGTCCTCCCCTTTTGGGCATCATTATATTTCATAATTTATGATCAAAACCTTTTCTAATCTTGACAAAACTGATATTGTCAGAAAGGTCAGAGTCTCAATGTTCCAAATTTTGTGACAGAATTGATATTTGGACAGAAATGTATTAATTTGTTAAGGCAGAATGTATACAACTAAATTCAATGGAATTCAATGGCACCCGGTGGCTATTTTTGGTACTACGCCTAAACAAAATCTCATGGGAACTTCAATTTTTGTGATATCAACTTCAAATTTTGAACATAACTTGATAAGATGTATGGCTTTGATTTTATAGAATTTTTAGAGTAAAAAATATTGTATAAAAATATATTTTATATAACATAAAACATATATAGTACAGTATATTTAATTTACTGTAAATTTAAACTTCCATAACTTTTTCATACTTTCATTTTTTGAAGTGTTTTCACTTCAGCAATAATCTGCTGAGTGTTTTCTTTAAAACAAGACCAAACTTGGGTATATATTCCAAAGCATTCTTAAATTACAACCATTTAAGTTTGAATCGTGCATTTTAACCCCCATTCTCAAAAAGGGGGGTGACAGCTAAGGGGTTTACCTGTATGTAGTCGAGTTATCACAATACTGTAATTTCTATCTTGTATGTACCTTATACCACGGGGAAATCGGCCATATAGCCTACGCCGCCGTAATTTTACCACCGTAATTTTGTTGTAATGGCACAGGGAGGCTTTTTTTAATGTTAAACTACATTCACTAAATAAATGACAAGTAAACAGTAATAAAATAACTAATAAACAATTTGTAAACTATAACAAATGAATGCAGATTTTAAGATGGGTCTCAAATGTTAAAAGGGAGCGAGAACGTGCAGCTGGTACCAGTGTAACAATACTGCAGAAATTAAAGGGATAGTTCACCAACCCTGTAAGACTTTCGTTCATCTAGGTCCAGGAGATAACAGTGCAGCGCTTCTAGGTTGTCCATCACACGATGGCCAATAGTGAGCCTGCGTGTGACGTGCAACCCAGAATGTGTTCAACTTGGGTTAAATGAGCGCTAAAATTGAATTTGGTGTTTGTGACGCATTGATTCTGTAGTTTCTCTGCTTGATTAATGCTTCTCTTTTAGGTGGTTACCTGCCACCTGAGGAAGTTAAAGAACGTTTTGACAGTAACTGCATCACCCCTGTAAGTCTTCATACTTTTTGGATGGTTAAATGAAGTTATGTGTCATATGTACTGGCCATGTCATCCTGATTGAGTTTCATTATTGACATAGATCTACTGTTGTGTGTTTAGGGAACCGAGTTCATGGATAATTTGGCCAAATGTTTGCGATATTACATCTCAGACAGACTGACCAATGACCCTGGATGGCGTAATATCACAGTAGGCCATACGAGTACTCAAATGAACTGCAGTTAAAATGAGTTTTTATTTTGCTGTTGGATATAATCAATAAATATCTACTTTGTCCTGCAGGTTTTCTTGTCGGACGCCAGTGTTCCTGGTGAAGGAGAGCATAAAATTATGGATTTCATCAGGAGACAGAGAGGTAAAGCTGAGAACTTCAAATTGTGAAGGTTTTTTGAAATATTGCTTTGATTTGTGGTATTTGATTATTATTTGAAGCCTTTTCCATGGTGTTCTGTTTTAAATAAACAACTGTCCTACAGATGTTTTAGGATAAGCCAAATATTAAGTGTAAAATGTGGTTAACAAAGAGCTTTACTGGTCTAATGGGTCATTTTCTTTTCCAGGTCAGCCAAATCACGACCCAAACACGCATCACTGTCTCTGTGGAGCTGATGGTAAAGTTTGGTTGTTTTTTTTTTCATTAAAAAAAAGTGAATTTGACCTATCTAGTTTAGACTTTAGTGAGCAAAATTCTGAAAGTGTGTCCTTAAATACTTGTTTCCAAATGTCATTGTAATGTCGTCATGAAATAATAAATTCATCCATGCACTAACTTCCATTTCATACTGACTTTTGCAGAACATTATTATGAGAGGGGTTTATTAGTTTTAAACCCAAAACATTTTCTGACTCTATAGTATTAATGCATTTAGTGGACGAATGAGGAAACCTATACTGGATCTGATTAATCTGGATAGAAGATAGTACATTTATGTAGAACATTGTCTGCATGTTTGTTATACAAGCGTTTTGTCTTTGTACTTTCTCGATTTGTCATTATCTGAAACATTTCTAGCTATAAATGATTTTGAACTGTCTATAATAATACACTTTAAAAGAATTTAATTCAGTAAACTTAATAATTACATGTTTAATTTTCTCTTTCTTTCCCTCCTGTTTAGCTGATTTGATAATGTTGGGTTTGGCGACACATGAACCCAACTTTACCATTATAAGAGAAGAGTTTAAACCCAACCAACCCAGACCCTGCGCCCTGTGTAATCAGATGGGCCACGAGATTAAAGACTGTCAGGGTCTGGCCCGAGAAAAACGGGGCGAGGTAACGGACTCGTCCTCTCCATCCCTTTGCCCAGAACTTTACCTCAGTTTATTATGAACACAACTTATTTTGTGTCTCCTCTCTCAGCATGATGAATTTGCAGACAAAATTCCAGTATCAGAACAGGAGTTCATATTCATCCGACTGGCTGTGTTACGAGAGGTTTGTTCCAGTTGTTTATGCTTTTACACCGTCTAAATTTGTCGGATTATTAGATTTTGCTAGTTTAAGTCAATTAACGGAAGTTGCAATAGTCTTTTCTTCCCTATTCATACTTTGCACGTGACGTCAAGTACTGGCTGGCGGACAAGAAGTAAACTAGTCAAGGATTTTGCCAGGACGTTGCCAGTTTTTAGACAAAAGTTGGTGTTTCGAGGTGTAAATGACACGCCTGATAGTTGAAGTGCGATTGGTTGCACTAACCAGATGAGATTAGCAACATTCACAGTATAACGTTACACGTCTGTGCAGTGATCGTTCCATAACTCAAGATAATTTAAACATTTCTTTGAATACAATGGGTGTATGATCATGTAATTAATCGTATAATAATAATAATACGTTCACACCGCCGCCCTGAGCGGCAAAATTAATTGAACAATAAATGACTTCCGCACACTTTGACGCTATCGCCGGTGGCGGTATGATAAAACAACAACAAAAGTGTGATGGGTTGTTTTGAGGTTTGTGAGGCTAGATTATTTACCGAGGAATTATTACTGCTCGATTATCTAAAAAAAAAAAAAACCTTGTCTGCTTTACACAATTTAACTGCCTTCATGGAGTTAATCCTAGTCCATAGTTAAGCAGCTAGCTTGCTAACAGACTTGATGGCTACTAGAAAGACCTGGAACTACAGGACTGTACGTTGAAAATACCTGTTTGTTGCCCGCCAGCCATCCATGGTAGTCACGTGACTGCAAAGTATGAATCATGACGTATATCAGAGTGAAACGGCTTCTGGAACAAGAAGAAATGTGGGCGGGCCTTGATTTTGTCTGTGGGGAATTGATTGGATGGTTGTGGTTTGCGTTCGGTGGATCTAATGTGAGTGACAGGTTGCCCCGCCCTCACACCAGTAAACGCATCATCAGAGAAGAGATGTCGCTGGAAGAGGCAGGGGGAAATATTTTGATTCAAGATTAAAAGGGCACATCAATTAAAAACATGTGCACGGATAAATGTATAATAACTAATGCTATATTTATTAACACAAGTTAGCCCTCAATCGGGTCATGGGGTCTATACAACCCCAATCGACTTTTACTTAATAAAAAAAGGTTCCCTTCATCTCAGTGGGATAAGATTTTGTGACTTCATAAATTATCTATCTATACACGCACAAAAACTGGGCTTGATTCGGTTGTTCTGAAGGTATGTAAAAAAATGTTTTCACTTCAAATGTTTCAATATGACCCCACGTTGAAATGAATGGGAAATGTGGGAAAAAAAAAAACGAAATATGTATTTTCATGTGTCAAAAAAAAAAATGCGGCATAAATCAGAAAATTTTTACACAGAAATGAAGGCCTAGTACTAGAGCATAAATGCAATGTATCATAAAAAATAATATTTCATATGCAAGCTAATGGTGTAGTTGAGGAATTGTGTGGTATATGGATACAAAAGTACTTTATATCTCCAAAAACACAGCATTAATGAATAGATGAGAAGTAAACAGAAAAAGATATACTATTTGTATGATTAAAAATGTATAATTACTCAATCAATTGTTGGGGTCCTATAGCCCAGAAATCTAAACGGGAAACGAAGACCATTTGAAGGTTAAAACAAGAATTGTCAATTTTGATTTCTTGGTCACTATAAACAAGACTTTCATGCTTTTGAGGAAAATGTTTGAATGTGCAAAATTTGGATATTGTGAATTGTAAAAAATATCAAATTGGTACAAAAACAGATCATGTATATTTATGTGGACATTTTTGTATGTTTTTTTGCTCCACAGTATCTGGAGAGGGAGTTAACGATGGCCAGCCTGCCGTTCCCATTTGTCTTTGAGCGAAGCATCGATGACTGGGTGTTTTTATGTTTCTTTGTGGGAAACGACTTCTTGCCCCACTTACCGTCTCTTGAGATCAGGTACGCTCGCTGAAGCCACTTTTGTTGTTTCATTGTGCGCTGGAGTGAGTTCTGACTCTAGTTTGTCTTCAAACAGAGAGGGCGCCATCGATCGCCTGGTTGGCATCTACAAAGATGTCGTTCATAAGACCGGGGTGAGCATTTACATCTCCATATATCCCATGCTTGAAGTCAACATGAATTTGCTTTCATTTAATGTTATTTACAATGGTGTGACCATGGTTTTATGCACTATAGAAATGTTGTTTTTCCTCTCTCTCTCTCTCTATAGGGCTACTTAACAGAAAACGGCTTTGTCCATCTCGAGCGTGTAGAGCTCATTATGCAAGCCGTAGGGGTCGCCGAGGATAACATCTTCAAAAAGCGCAAAGAGGACGATGTGAGACTGCACAATAAATGTTTGCTGTCAACACTGTGCTGCAGAGAGCTTGTGACCTCTGACCCATTACACTGATTTTGATACAGAAATGTGCACTTGAACCAGCTCATCATAGGCTTTTATATCCTGCAGGAGAGTTTCAAGCGGAGAATGAAGGATAAGAAGAAACGGATGAAAGTGAGTGAAAACGTGCAATTAAAAAAAATTAGGTTTTGCAATTTCTTTTGAAATGGTAACAGCATGCATAAACCCACAGCTCCTTTGAAAGCCAGCGAGTTGAATCAATGCACAAGGTCATTTAATTCAGCTGACAGCGGCTGAATAGTTCACACTCACATTGAATGTGCATTTATATCATGCAAATAACAGGGGTGATTAGTAAGAGTGGATAATAAAGCTACATTTTTTTTTTTTATAAAACTATTTGGTAACACTTTACAGTATTGGTTAACTAACTAGGAGGAACGATATATTCTTAGAGCCTTTATTAGTCTTTGTTAATGTTAGTTCACTTTGATTTTATACATGCATTAATAAATGCTGAAGAAGTATTGTTAAATATTAATGCAGTTACCAAATGCAACCTTTTGTATGCACCAATATAACAAAACATAAATTAACATAATAGCAAGAAATATGTTGGTAGCAAAAATATGTTTACCAGCAAAATCGTAATATATAATACCAGCATAATAAATGGATATCATCATTTTTTTTAACTGTTAATTGCACTCTTCCCAGGCGCAGCAGCAGGGTCCATCGTTTGTCCCTCGGGGTCAGTTCGCCCCTCAGGCTCTGGGCGGCAGAGACAGACCCATGGCAGTGCAGAACGCCAGGCACACCGCGTATGAAATGAGGATGCAGGGCAACCAGCGCAATCAGGTCTGCCGTCACACTGCCTTTGTGATTGTCAATATGGGCTACAGCCTAACATGAGCACAGCGGTGAACACCAGTCCTTTCAGCAGCCTTGGTGCTGTAATTAGTTCTCCCTTTCATTTCATTCCGTATATAAATGTCAATTTTGATAATTATATGAAAATCAAAATACAAGATTATGTACTTAATTTCTTTTCAGGGAATGAACTAGAAAGCTTTGCAGATTGTGTACACCAAGTTCCAAGATATATATATATATATATATATAAAAATAAAACTTTTATTCAGCAAGGATCTATTAAATTTATCAGAAGTGAAAGACAAAAGGCTGCCCTTTCAAATTAATGCTATTTCTTTTCTCTTTTTTTTTATAATCCTGTAAAAAAATATCTAACTGTTTACATGCAAAAAATTAAGCTGCAAATCAGCATATTAGAATAATTTCTTAAGGATCATTTGACGCTGAATATTCAGCTTTGAATCACAGGAATGAATTCCATCTTACAATATATCCACATAGAAAACAATAATATAAAATATTTTATAATATTACTGCTCTTAACCCTTGTGCATCCTTATGGACATTTTTGTCCTTTTCAGTTTTGTTTTTTTGATCACTTTGCCTGTGTTAAAGCTAACTGCAAAAAACTTGGCACAGGTGTGTATTTTTATTGGAATTTTACTATTTCACCGTCATTTTCAAAAAAAAAATTTTTTTGCATTCGGTACAAAAAATACTCCCTCTCAGCACCTTTTGGCCAAAAATGTCCCCATTGAAACGCATTAAAACTGCCATTTTTAATCCCCGGTTCAATTAACTATAAAATTATGCAATCTTTGTAAAGAGGCTTTCATTCTGATGGCATTTTATTTTTCACTATTTTTTATCAGATGGTGTCATTTTTTTTTAAGTTTGGCCTATAAAACAAATATCGCTTTATTCCTGTTTTCTGGTTTGGCATATTATAGAGCCAACTGGATAAATTATGCAACAATATTTGTGTGGCTGTGTTGGTATGGATGTCAGAATGTGGTTAGTATGTGTGTTATAAAAAAATATGTGTGTGTGCACGCATGTGTGTGTTTGTAATACTGAGAGAGAAAAACTGCTAATTTAAATCCAATCACTGTGAGCTCCAGTGGGGTTTTGCTGGCACCCAATGGGGAAAATATGTTACTACGCCCAAACAAACTGTTACCGAAAGCTCATTTTTTGAGATATCATCCTCAAATTTGGAACACAACCTATTTAGATTTATGGCTTTGATTTTATTGCAGTTTTGAGTTCAACCTGATTTAAAAAAAATATATTTTATATAAAATATTTTTTATAAATAATTTTCATAAACTTATACCTATATAACTTTTTTTTTTTGGATTCACTTATTATTTTTTCACTTCAGCAATAATCTGCAAAGGGTCTTCTTTAAAATGATACCAAACTTAAGTCTGTGCTCCAAAGCGTCACATTTTTATGACAGTTTTTTGTCATGGACATTTTTGTCCTCTTTTTACCTATGTGTAACTTTTTTTAATTGATGCACAAGGGTTAATGTAGTTTCCTATTGGTGTAGGATTTGGGGTGTTTCGGCTATTAGATATGATTTCTTTAAGTTTTGGTCACAACTTGTTGCTTAAACAACCTTTTGTGCGACGTGTACATTATCACTTGCAGAACTCGTCTGCTGCAGTCTATTACTGCTTTTGTATTACTTCATGCTTATTTTGTCACCTTGGTTGAATGAGCTGTTTCTGTATTTTACAGGAAGCAGCTCAGTCCTTGAGAGCCATGATCAAAAATGGGAAGGCATGTTTTTTTTGTTTTGTTTTTTCGCTCCTGCTCTTTGTACAACATTATTGAAAGGCCTTTAGCTTTTGACAAACCACCTCAGAACATGACTGTCATTGATTTAGTGTATAAACAGCATCACTGTCCTTCCTCTCAGAGTGCTGCTGAAACCAGTGACGGCGCGGAGACTCGTGGCGTGAAACGTAAAGCCGATGACAGTGACAGCGAACCGGAACCAGAAGATGTCGTCAGGTAACAACACAACTCTAGGAATTCAGTTCACATTTATTGTGTAGCACTACCGTTTCAATAGTCACCTCTGATAACAAATTACTCTAAATTGTCTCCTGAAATGTACAGTTCTAAGATGATAGTCATCTAGGTGGCTAACAATATTTATACATTTTAGGCAGTCAGTTATTAAAGGAGTAGTTAACTTTAAAAAATAACTTTTGCTGATAATTTACTCACCCCCATGTCATCCAAGATGTCCACGTCTTTCTTTCTTCAGTCGAAAAGAAATTAAGGTTTTTGATGAAAACATTCCAGGATTTTTTCCATATAATGGACTTCAATGGGAACCAAACGGTTCAAGGTCCAAAAAACAGTTTCAGTGCAAACTGTTCAAAGGGCTTTAAACGATTCCAGACGATGAATAAGGGTATTATCAAGCGAAACGATTGCTCATTTAAAAAAAAAAAAAAAAATTTAAGTTTTATAAGCTCAAATGGTCGCTTGGTCGCTTGAACCGTTTGGTTCCCATTGAAGTCCATTATATGGAGAAAAATCCTGGAAAGTTTTCATCAAAAACCTAAATTTCTTTTCGACTGAAGAAAGAATGACATCTTCGATGACATGGGGGTGAGTAAATTATCAGCAAAAGTTTTTTTTTTAAAGTGAACTACTCCTTTAACGCAGTTATTACAAGTTGTATTTAGGGATGGGCCACAATGTTGAGTAGCTGTCTAATCTTTTTTTTTATTTTGGTAATGTTTTACCAAAATAAAAATGTTCACATTTCTGGGGTCCTCAGAAGCAAACGTCTATAGTGGTGAAAAGACCACAAAAGAAATAATTTCTATAGTGGTGAAAAGAAACATAAAATATAATATTTGCTCCAATAGGAAAAGAAAAAAAAAACACAATAGCGTTTCTATGACTTTACAAAAAAAGGGGAAAAATATTGGGAGATTTATTACAGTGGTAAGAAGAGAGAAAGATATCATGCAGCAGCATTTAATGCCAAAATAGTGTTAAGCCAGTGCAATTTTTGCTGTCGTGCAAGCGTTCATGCAATCACAATAAAAAGCTGTTATTTTAAATTGTAATATTTCACAATATTACTGTTACTGTAGTTTTGATCAAATAAATGCAGCCTTGGTGAGAATAATATTTTATTATTCATTAGGGAAATAGTCAATTTTTCTAGCATCCCGAGACTGGGTTTTATTGCTCTTTTGTTTTTATATTTTTCTGAATACAAGTGCGTGTCATATGTAAAGTCCTTCTAAACCTTTCCAGTTCTGGTCTGGTGAGTGTTGAACAAACTTAATTATACCAGCCTTCCTTTTTATTGACTAGTCATTACTGACACTCTTGTCTTAGAGCTGCAGAATATGTATTTGAAGTTTGCATTGATTACCTTCCGGTTTATTATTGTGAAGCTGCTTTGAAATGATCTATTTTATAATGTTCTACAGAAATAAAGGTGCCACAAACTTCACACAAATCTCAGTGCGAGTCGTGCAGGAGCCTCTCTGATGCGTGTCCGTACAGCCAGTGATTAATACAGCAAATGTTTCAGTGATGAGCTTTCCAACGCGGTCTAAATCGATTGGGTTCAATTGGTATTCATGGAGGTTTTCCACGTCCCCGGTGGGACGCTGTAGAGATTACACTAGACAGATGCAGCTCGTCCTTGATTATGTGAGCTGCATTCCCAGAGCATGTCAAAATATCCTGACCAGCGCTAAGGTGGAAAACAAGTTTCCCATCGCCCCTTAATGGAGCCCGTCAAAGTGGGAAATTCTCATAGGCGTGCATATGCATAAAAGTGAACCTGCTCAATTTGGCACAGGAGAGGCTTGTTTGGGTTTAATGAATTCAGGCCTTTCTTTGGAGAAGACTGTGAGAGGCGTGTGTGTCTGTGACGGTGTTGTAAATGTTTCACAGGTTATGGGAGGACGGCTGGAAACAGCGTTACTACAAAACCAAATTTGATGTGGATGCGACGGACGATGAGTTTCGTAAGAAAGTGGTGAAGTCGTACGTGGAGGGCCTGTGCTGGGTGCTCAGGTACTACTATCAGGTAAATCACTGTCACACACACCTAAAGCTGAAGGTTTATAGTCTTTAAACTAGTGCTGTTAAACGATTAAAAATATTTAATCGTATTAAAGGAGTAGTTCACTTTTAAAAAAAACTTTTGCTGATAATTTACTCACCCCCGTATCATCCAAATTTCTTTGTCAAAGAAATGAAGGTTTTTGATAAAAATTCCAGCATTTTTCTCCATATAATGGACTTCAATGGGAACCAAACGGTTCAAGGTCCAAAAGACAGTTTCAGTACAAACCGCGAACTGTTCAAAGGGCTTTAAGCGATTTCAGACAATGAATAAGGGTCTTATCAAACGAAATGATCGCTCATTTAATAAATAAATAACAAAGTTTAAGTTTGAGCTCAAATGCTTGCTTTGCTCTGTTCTGTGACGCACGTTCGTGACTCTCCTGTTCAAACTCGTTCATCAAAATGAATGAATCTTTTTCAGAGTCATTTGGTTCATTCAACGAACGAAACAAACAAATTGACTCGGAAAAAGATTTGTTCATTTTGATGAACGAGTTTGAACAGGAGAGCCACAAACGTGCGTCACAAAACAGAGCAAGGCGATTCGGAAAATTAGGACTAAATGACTCGGAGATCGTAAAACTAATCCATATGAATCATGAACTTTTTAAAGCTTCAAGCTTTGTAACGACACGAGAGAGTGAGTAATGACAGAATTTTAATTTTTGGGTGAACTAACAAGCTACCTATCGGTTGGTCCACAGCTCAGCTTCAGCTCCTGAAGCCTTTGTGAATATAATTTGCCGGGACATAAATAGCAACTGGACTTTTTTTGGCATATATATATATATATATATATATATATATATATATATATATATATATATATATATATATATTTTTTTTTTTTTTTTACCGATCTCTATAGAGTGCCGAAGTTACGACGTCACTCTGTAGGCCAAAACGCGGAAGTGAGTTAGCATTTTAGCATTACGGTTCCCTCGCTCTAAAGCCTATGGGATTTTTGAATGGGTTTTTGCTAAATCGCCTGAAATAAGGTCTGTGGTGAACAAAGCCTCTAAATATTTTCACATTTTGATCTATGACATAGAACACACAGTTATAACCAGATTGTGTTTTTTTTTAATCTTTATATAGGCTTCAAAATGTATACATTTTGGATTAACTTGTAAAGATTATCTTGCTAGACAAAACGTGTAAGGGTCACAACTCTTTGTTTAACACAGATCTTATTTTTTGCGATTTTTTCCAAAAGTCTATGGGGAAAATGCATTGCTTTTCGACCGATGGAACCCATGCGCCGCTAGCTTCCGGGTTGTCGTACAAAGTGACGTCATCACTTCGGCACTCTATTCCAGACTTGCTCACAATCTGCCTTGCTATCATTTTCCAAAATGTAATTTGTGTGAAAATATTAAGAAGCTTGTCACCTAGACGTTAACACAGGCCAGACATGAGACACGCCGAAGACAGATGCAGAGAAAAGAGACGTACCAGGCAGCAGGCTCACTGTTCACGAAATATTAAAAGAGAAATATAACTATTGAAGGGGGGTAAAACTTTCAATGGCGTTTTCTTTTCCTCTTACATCTGTATAAATTAGTGTTTAAAAGCGCAGCTGCTTTTTCTTACAGCAGTGCCTAAAGAAACTCCTGCGGGTCCATTAGCGCCACCTACCGTCAGAGCTAATTTGCTTTGTCTGATGTAGCATAATTTACCAACTCTAAAGTCAGACCATTGTATAATTTCAAGATTAAAGCAAACACAATCATATTGAAATCAAAAACAACTGCTCATACCACATGTGTGTAGCATTTTTGTTTGGATCATGATTACAAATTCAATGGTTGCCTCTAGTTTCAAATGTCTACAAATTATTTTTAGTTTAAGGTCAGTTTGGCATGTTCTTGAGCAAATAAACCACAAATACTGGTTTAAAGAAAAAAATGCAATCAGAATTGGCCAGTTTGCTTGTAAAAAAATCTGAATCCCCATTAAAAAATGATAATCGGTGCATGACTAATTACCCTTATTTCCTACCTTTTATTCTCTTGTGAGTTTCCACATTCTGCTTTAAAAACGATCCAGGAAATGTTACAGAATATCCTCTGCTTTATCTGTTTGTTCATCAGATGTAGGATCAAACAGCTTTGAGCTGTTTGCGCTGCTCTTTGAGCCAGTTAGTGTTATCTAGTTGAGTTTTAATGCAGGGTCTTGATCTTTAGCTTTAAATTCAGTCATTAGAGCTCCGTTCTCTTCAGTAGATCTCTGCTTGATTAGAGTCCTGTGTGCAGGGATTTGTCCGCAGTAATTGAAGCTCTATATATATATATATGCGTGGCCTGCACTCGCTCCATGTGCTCGCGGATGAGAGCCGTCCCACGGGAACCGCTGAACAGATTCGTTATGGAGTCTCGTCACTGTGTGAGATGCGTTCTTTCTGCCACACATTCACTGATTTGCACTCACACAGACACAGATGCTGCCAAATGCAAGCTGTTCAGGGGCAGATCTCCACATGGCTTTTATTTACCCATATTAGGGTGTCTATTTTTTTCATTTGAGGTGTCAAGTATAATTTCTATTGCATGGATTTCTTGCACCTTTTTGCCACTTGACAATGTCAATTCTAATGCAGGAAATTAATTGAGCGGTTGACTCTATAAAGCAGAAAGCTGCCACTGACTTCACCAAAGAGATTTCCAAATATCTCTCTCTCACAATCATATAAATCCAATTTATCCCAAAAATTTAAATGAAAAAAAAAATTGTTAGTGACTGTTTTATGACGTTTGGGTCTTTATTTATTGGGTGTGTGTGTATAAATATATATATATATATATATATATATATATATATATATATATATATATATATATATATTGGGATAATACAGTAAATTTAGAATATTTTAAAGCAAGACGTTAGTGGAGAGCTTATTTTTTTTTCTTTTTTTATGTATTGATATAAGGTAACAAACTATTATCCAGTGTTTAGAGTTCAAAGACGACCTATTAATTATTAGATAATTAAATACATTTTGAAGCATAAATATATAAAAAAAAAACCCAGTGTACTTTTTTGTCTAATGTAATAAAATAATTCATTTTGTATTATTTAAGGGAAAACACGTTATTTGAATTGTGCCCCTAAGCTTTATTTAGTGTCATATCTTCAACTTAGGAGCTCATGTGATCCTTGGGAACAAAGTGTCATGCCCTGAAAAGTGTTAATTTCTTTAAAAAATATTCTTTCTTTCTTTTTTTAGCTTTAAAGTCACAATTGTGATTGAGTATATTTTGTGTATTGATGTGTAGTAAGCTATATTATCACAATGAGCAATGTATATGTAGTACATCCAAATTATCTGCATACATAAAGTACATACTATATAGAAAATCTGCTTAAATGTGACAGACACGAAGATATTAAGCTATACGTTAATATTTTCTACAAAGCTGTTTTTGAAACTTAATAATAAACAACGTGCTGTTTACCGAATGTAACGATGCCACCGTCATGGACTTGACTCCGATGAATCATTGAAACGTTAGGTTAGAAAACATGTATTGTAATGTACGATTTTCAGAAATGAATTGATTGTAAACCTCAGTAGAAAAAAATGCCCCTCTTTATTAAATGTATTTTTCTGGTTGGTTTTGGATCATTTTTGGGGGGTGTACATTTTAAAAGCGTATCTACTTTAAAAACAAATGCGTGAGTGCGCTAGCATGTTAATGACCTGAAAGGTAATAGACATGGACTAAATCCACAAATTTTGGTGTTTCATGAGTGTGTTTGTGTGTCTTTTGTTGAAGTCCTTTGGGTTCTCTCTTAAACTGTCTGGTATAAATGCCCTCTGGAGTGTTAATTGAGCTGTAAAATTGATGGTGTATCAAGGTCTCCCATTGAAAGGGCTAATGGAAGAGGTCTTAAAAATGACTTGGGTTGAAGGTCTTTCAAAATCGAGCATTTCTGATTGAAGCAACTGAAGATGTATTTAACTTGTCTTTGTGTGGTACGACGGACCGTCTCTGAGTGTCTGGGTTTTATTTATTTGTCACAGGGTTGCGCATCCTGGAAGTGGTATTTTCCCTTTCATTATGCTCCGTTTGCCTCCGACTTCAAAGACATCAAGGGCATGTTCACCGATTTCGAGAAAGGGACCAAACCGGTAATTTGACGCATTGCATGGTCACACAAACTGTTCTGCGTGATTTGTTTTGTGATTTTTGATTTGTCCTTGTTTTCCTGATGTTGACTCGTGATTTACACAATGTCATCATAATTCTTCATCTGCAGTTCAAACCTTTGGAGCAGCTCATGGGTGTATTTCCTGCCGCCAGTGGAAACTTTCTGCCGACGACATGGAGAGCTCTGATGAGTGACCCAGTGAGTGGACCTCTGACTTACACATGAAACTGCATTCACAGTGGATTAGACTTCCATAATTTACACTGAAAAAATTAGGAGGATTTACTTATTATTTGTGAAATTTATTGGGCTGGACCCGAATATTCGAATATTCGTTGGGTGGGTTGGTATTCGATTTGAAAATTTTATTTATTTATTTGAACAGGAAAAGATTAAGAGCAAGCGGGCCTGAGTCAGTTTAAAACTGATTTTCAGCAGGTTCCTGTTCTGCAGAACAACACAACAGAACTCCAAGACCATACAATAACAAACACACAACGTATAATCATTTTTTTGTTTTTTATTTAAATTTTGCTTTTATTTAAATTTTGTTTTTGTTTATTTACATTTCGTTTTTATTTATTTAAATCTACCCTACTTTGTCAGTGAGAAGACTATACCTTATTAAAAATGCAGTGACCATTAAAAGTGCAGTGTCCATTCTCGGAGCGTATAATCCCTGTTCGCGTGAGGCGCGCCGCTTCTTTATTTAAATCTAGCCTATTTTATCAGTAATTTGTTTGTGAAAAAAATATTAGACTAACTTATTAAAAATATTGCTTAAGTTAACAGACCTGTGTGTGTTTTGCAGTGTCCGTTCTTGGTGCATAAGCTCTGCTCACGTGAGGCGCGCCGCTTCTGTAGTTTATTAAAAGTTTATTCATTCTGAACGTGTCTCGCCTGTCTATCTATATTGCACCAAATACGACACTTCACTTCCTTGTGAAGTCGTTGGATGAATGGTTCTCGAAATAATCAAAATGCAAACGGACAGACTGATGTGTAGAGATTCAGAAGCTTCGAATATTCAGTGGTGTTTACTACACTGTAAAAAAATATTGTTGATTTAACTTAATTTTAAAGCAACCAGGTTTAAAAGCAACCAGGTTACTTAATTTAAGTTCATTGAAATCGGAAAAGTGAGTTACCACTTAACTGTCACCGTCCCACAGGTGGGACGTTTGCCACTATATTTTTAAAACAATAATATCTTAGTAAATACCTTAAATAATATTGACAAACTATATATCATTTGAAAGCTTACAATCTCTAGTTTCCATATTTGGTGACTGATTTTCAAAATATATTACAGAGGAGCCATAATTTATCAATATAAAACAAGAATATTTTCATACTCATAAGGCGTGTTCAGACCTTTATTTTAAAATAACATTAAACATGAAAAATCATGAAAAAATGGTAGATACCTCAGTTTGTTTTCATGCCAAAAGTTCAAAAGATAGAATCCATTCAATTATTTTGGGAAAAAAAAGGTCTGAAAAGTTTGAAATATCAAGAATAAAATAATAAATTCACCATTTGTGACGTGGCAGCTATCTATGACTTACATGCGTGTTCTTTGTATGTGTTTCTTAGAGGTTCAATTCATATCAAAATCTGCCAAACTTCCCATGCTACTTCTGAATAGGATCTCTACTTCAGAAATTGTATGAAAATTGTGAAAATAATGGTTCATATCACTCAAAACACGAATGGAAATGCAGGCGCCCTTATATGGGCAGTAATGGAGTCTGATTGTGCCCTAGTGAAAAAGTTTGGTACTGCGCTCAAACAAAATCTTACTGAAAGCTCATTTTTTGAGATATCAACCTAAAATTTGAAACACAACTTGTTCAGATTTTTGGCTTTGATTTTTCTGTCATTTTAGAGTAGCCCAGGTTTCGAAAATATATATTTTATGTAAAATATGAATAATTAATATTTTTGCATTGTACATTTCCATAAACTCAAACCTCTATAACTTTTTTTCTGTTTCACTTTCTTAATTTATTTCACTTCTACAAAAATCTGCCAAATGTCTTCTTTAAAACAAGACCAATCATATGTCTATATTCCAAAGCATTCTTGAATTACAACCATTTAAGTTCGAAATGTGCATTTTCATGTCTATTCAAAAAAGGGGGGGTGACAGTTAACAGGTTAATACAATGAAGGAGATTGATTTAATCATTAGAAGCTCAAAATTATATGTTCTCTGAACTAAATAAGTTATTTCAATTGATTTGACAAAAGAAAAAATGTTGTGATTACTAATAATGAAAAGATTTTTTTACAGCGTACTGAAACTTTAAAAATGGTATTCGGACCAGCCCTAGAAATTTAATATCAATTTGAGTGAGTTTTATTTTATTTATTTTTTTCTAAGAATGGCAAGTAACCTGACTATCAAGTGAGACTTTTTGATTGATTTAATTTGAATAGAAAGAGGCATGGATCACCAGATTTATTCAACATATTCATTTATTTATTTAAATTCAGCTATATCTATCGTTAAATGTACGAGACAAGCAATTGGAAATTCTACTTAAAATACGATTTGAAAGTCGCCTTAATTTTTTTTTTATTCAATAATTTTACGAGATTTAAATGTCTTTTAAAAATAATTAAATAAACACGCACACTTAAAAAATAAAGAAAAAAGCCTATCCCTCCATAGTCGTGCACATTAACACCAGAGACATTTGAGAGCGTGAAAAACAATTTCTTTCTCTTTGTAACTGTCTTTATCTTTCTTTAACAGGAATCCTCAATCATTGATTTCTACCCTGATGACTTTGCCATTGATTTGAATGGGAAGAAATATGCCTGGCAGGGTCAGTGCTTAGCCTTGAGCGTCACCGTCTGAACAGAAACCATGAGTGCCGTTTTGTTTTCCGTCATTGTGATTGTGGTCTTCTCCTCGTGATAGGTGTTGCTTTGTTGCCGTTTGTGGACGAGCGGAGGTTACGCGCAGCGTTGGCACAGGTCTACCCTGAATTGACCTCAGAGGAGGGTGAGGCATATACCTTCATAGCTAATAAACAGTATATTACTGAACGTTTAGGAGAGTTCTGTCTTTAACTCTTTCCCTACCATTGAGAGAATTTTCCTCCATTTGAGGCAAAGCTTCTCCGCTTTTAACCGAAATGTACGGTTTTCTGTGTTTTCACTGTAATATGGTAGAGGGCGCTATTATGCGTCTACTTAAAGAGTACCGAATCTCAGGTGGAGAAGAATTTGAAACATACAGATGCATATCTAAAAAAAAACGTGGCATATAAATCAAAACTGCCTGAAATTTCGACACAGGACGAGGTATAGGAATGTGAAGCTTTGAGTGTGTGAACTCGATCTACTAAACATCATTGGTATTACCGTAATCCAATCCAGATGTAGTCTTAAAATGTTGCTTTTTGTTTATGAAACTTACCCACTTTCAAGTGTTGATTAAAAAAAGAATGCATGAACCTACAATAAAATGGTTTTGTTGTTTGAAAGCTGAACTCTGTCGGTCAAAAATTTGTGTGTTAGAAAATGATCAAAAACCCTGGTGGGGAAAGAGTTAAAGTGATTTATCTTTGGTGTTGTAATCTTACTGTACCGTCTGATGGTTGTTTTCAGTGAGAAGGAACAGTCTGGGAAGTGATGTCGTATTTGTTGGGAAGTCCCACCCCCTGTGTGATTTCATCCAGGAACTCTACCGTGCAGAATCTCATGAGGTACTCATGTTAACCCAAACTAATTGTCCAGCTGAAAAGTGAAAGGTTTTTGATCAATTAATCATGATTTTAGGCTGCAAACAATTAAACCAGATTGAGATCAAATGTGAAATTCTGTTTCTGCAATGTTCTCATTTAAATTCTCTCGGCCTGTAAATGTCCAATCCTCTCTCTTCAAGGCCACTGAGATCCCTGCAGAACTTTGCCATGGAATCCAAGGTATATTAGATCTAGATGAAGACCCTATTCTACCAGATAAGTAAGGAGACAACACATTTACCTTTGTTTCTTGATGATTGTGTGTTTTGCCTAGGCGTGGGGGGTCAATTCACATATGAATCAGATATACTGTTAACATTAGGGAGCAAATCAGATGTGCGTCTATAGTAGCCCTCAATTGGGTCCTGATATACGACCCCAATCAAATTTTACTTAATGTATGATAAAGTCAAAATCTTATTCCACTGAGATGAAGGGAACCTTTTTTTATTATCTATACACACACACAAAAATGGGCTTGATTCGGTTGTTCTGAAGGTATGTAAAAAAAAAAATGTTTACACTTCTGGTCTTCACGGTTAATATAACCACACATTGAAATGGATGGGAAATGTGAAAAAAACTAAATATATTTTCTTCATGTGTCAAAAAAATAATAATCTGGCATAAATCTGGAAAGTTTTTCATAGAAATGAAGGCCTAGTACTAGAGCATAAATGCAGTGTATCATAAAAAAATAACATTGCATATGCTAATGCTAAAGCTAATGGTGTAGTTGAGGAATTGTGTGGTATATAGATACAAAAGTACTTTACATCTCCCAAAACACAGCATTAATGAATAGATGAGAAGTAAACAATATTATTTGTATGATAAAATATGTATATTTTTTGTACTATTACTCAATCAATTGTTGGGGTCGTGTAGACCCCGAAGCCCAGAAGTTAAGACCATTTGAAGGTTAAAACCCTGCAGATCCTGTTGCCATCTGTTTCATTAATTATTCATCTATACAGAAAAGACTAAAAAAGGGGGGGTTTTACATTTGATTGTTTGATTTCTGTAGTATTTAAGACATTTTAAATAAAACTAGGTTGCTATACCTGAAAAACGTTGTTTTTTTTCTATAGATTTTGTCCTGTTGTTTGTTTTTTCATTTTATTAACTCGTTTTATATTTGCAAAAGTTTCTATTTTCTCTCAAGTAAGTAGATATTTTGTATGTCTCAGGGCCGCCTTGCTTTATTACAGAGGACTGCAGTTGTGTGTGTATGTGTAATGATTGCATTCAGCTTAAAAAAAGGTTTACAGTTCGTTTTTGTTTTTTTTACTAAACTGTCTAACGCAGTCAAATGAGAAAAGCAACACAAAACGGTAAACTACAATCAAATCCATGCATGCATCGAATCGAAATGAATTGAATATGACCTCTAGAATCAATTTGAATGGAATCGTGAGGGACCGAAATATTTCCACCCCTATTTTTGTCATTACCTGGACAATGTGTGTTGAGGCACTTGAGACTAAAGCTTTACAAATCCTGTGAAACAACATCCTTTTTGTTCCACTCAGACCAGTGGAGTCACCCATCCCAACACTGAGAGACATCCGCAGCAGCTGTGCTATTGGGTAACGGTTTGTTTTATACATCAACCAATTATCCACCAATGTGCATCACATAGCGTCTGATCAATATTGATTTATTGCTAGATGTTTGCATCTTTCAACCCTTCCCTTTCAGTTGCTATTTTCGTTTGGTTTGTGTATCAGTGTAGTTCTTTTAAGCCCTATCGGCTCCTCAAGGACTCGTATTTGTGCCCTTTCAGAGACACACATGACCATCTCAAAGAAGCATGGTTGTACTTTTGTAGTGTAAGGCATTGAAACCTTACCCTGCTGATATTTACTGGTTCCTCTAGAGGTCAGGCGCTGCATGAAACCCAGAGCCGTTCAACAAAAGCCTGGACTGATGCAGTTTATCTGAATGGCTCTGCAATGAGATGTTTCCACTTAAAGTTTGTGCTTAAATGATTGTTTCTGGTTGGCAGAATCAAATTCAAGGATCCGCAGTATGAAGATGGCTTTGTGTTCAAGGCTGTTATCCTACCAGGGGCAAAGTAAGTGCTGCACTATTCAATGAAATGCATAAATCTCAAGACCTATTGAATATTCGCATAAAAGTGAGTTTGAATATATTGAATGAGCTTTTTAGTGATGCAATGATGTTTGATTATTTTATATTTATGCATTACAATTTCTCTCTCCAGGATCCCTAGCAAGGTTCTGAAACCTGGTGACTTTGAACAGAGTAACCGTGGCCGATGGAGACCTCAACTGGGATTCAACCCAAACCGCCAGCAAGCCCATCTGGACCAATCCGGTTTCAGAAAGCTCAAGTAAAGAAAATCCCATAGAATCCATCAGTTTATTTGGTTGAATTCTTGCATTTAATGTGTGTGTTTTTTTTAAGTGGTATTGTTTAAAAGAAACCAAATTAGTGCAATAGTAAAACGGTCTAATTAAACATCTGGTGAATTCAGGCTTCAATGAGGAGAGATGAATTATGCATGGTGTTTAGGGGAGATCTATGCAGATGAAAGCCCACCAAAGACTTAATTTCTTAATGAAAGCTGTTTGATTGGATGGCGCAGACAGGTGTTCTTGGACTTCAAATAGTTCTGAGACACTTTTTGTTTCTCTGTCAGAATATTTGGCATTTAATGGATATTTAAATATGTCAGATCACAAGTTATCAATCTTTTCCCACCAAAGCAGTATTATGCATTTATATACTATATAATTTTTGGTGATTTAGTTTCTGCTTTTGTCATTTATATTAGTTTTATTATTATTTTTGTTTTATTACTCATTAGCCAAGGTAACATTTCGAATTTTAGTTTTTTATCTTTATATAAAACATGTATAAATAAAATTGTATAGAAAATTATTTAAAGGAGTAGTTCACTTTTAAAAAAAAACTTTTGCTGATAATTTACTCACCCCCATGTCATCCAAGATGTCCATGTCTTTCTTTCTTCAGTCGAAAAGAAAGTAAGGTTTTTGATGAAAACATTACAGGATTTTCTCCATATAATGGACTTCAATGGGGTCCAAATGAGAGTTTCAGTGCAGCTTCAAAGGTCTTTAAACGACACCAGACGATGAATAAGGGTCTTATTCTAGCAAAACAAGCATTTTGTCATTTAAAAAATAAATAAAAAAAGTTTAAGTTTTATAAGATCAAATGCTCGCCTTGCTCTGTTCTGTGATGCGCGTTCATGACTCTCCTGTTCGTTTCTCATCAAAATGAACGAATCTTTTTTCGAGTCATTTTCATTCGTTAAATCGACCAAATGACTCGAAAAAAGAAAGACATGGGCATCTTGGATGGCATGGGGGGGGGTTGGATATATAAAAAGAGATGTAAAAAGAAATGCATTAATGCTTTCAAATAAATTTGGATTATAAAATGATTATATTCAATTTTGAAATCCTTGCTGTGTAAACTCCAGGGACTAAACCCTGATCATCATTTAAAAACTTCCAATGTATGTAATTTTTTTTTTTTTTGTCTCATCTGTCTCTTTCAGTCACCATGTGGGCATGAATCAGGGGCCGGGTAATTTTGGCCGTGGCCAGTCTTACGAGGGTCAGCATAGTGGCGGTCAGTACAGCAGTGCCCCACCTCCCAGAAGCTATAACCAAGGAAACTACCGTCCACCCCGAAACAATTACCCTCAAAACCAGTGTGAGTTATACTTTCTAACTTAAGATAATTGAAAAATGAGAACCTAATATTTGCTGGTTGTCCTCTAATATTGATAATTTTTAGATCATCATGGCAGGGAACTTTTTGCACACACAATCAAGATCATTTATTAGCTTTAGCTTGATATGAAACGCAATTCCTTATCAGGGCTCTACATTAACAGTTGTCCGGAACAAGTGGTTTTTCTGAAGGGGCAAGTGAAAGAGATTTTATTTGCCCGACCGGACAAGTAGCCTGGTTAAAACTAAAAAATTTGATTTATTGGTCAAGCATACATACGAAGCATACATTTAATATGAATAGTGGAGAAATTGCCTTATTATAGTTTTAAAAAATGCCCCCAGGGTAAATATCACATGCTAATAGAACATCCAAGAGTATTTCTTCAGTATAAATTATATTTACACCACAAAAAAAATTATATTTTTACTTGGACAAGTGAATGACTGATTAACTTGTTTGAAGGACAAGGCTTAATGTCAAGCCTACAGTCCACTTTTATTCCAGTGGTCCAGAAACAGGCCTTTGTGTCTGAGCAGCGTTTAACACAGTAGTTTGGTGACACCAAGGGACAGGAGTCGCTCTTGATGTGTACAGTGATCTGTGTTCGTGAGCAGCTCCTGCGCTGCTCTCCTCCGCCGTCACTTTGATGTGCCAATTTGCAAGCTGATGAATAATGGCATCTGTGGGCGAATGGAAGCCGCCCTGCTGCCACTTGATGCAAATAGAGGTTTGGGGGGTTTGCTGATCACCGCTGCTCTTCAGTGGCCTGTGCACTCCGGCCCTGATGCAAAACCCTCCAGTTAAACATGCAGCCGAGTAACCGTCCTCAATGCCATTCATGTTTCTATGAATAAAGCCGGGTTCACACTGTACGATTTTGGCCACGATTTGACCGTTTGAGACAAATGTTGAGAATTGTGTCAGAGCCTAGACATTAACGCTTTGTTTCTGAAGGGGCGAGTGAACGAGAATTTTACTTGCCAGATCGGACTAGTAGCCTAATTAAAACATCACAAACACAGGAATGAATCTGATTTTGTTACGTTTAGTGTAAGTGGTGATCGATAGCGTATGATGTACTGACGGTAAAAAGGTTGTGCTTTTTAGGCTCGCGCAGCCTCTAGAGGAGAAATCGAAACGAATTAGAACAAAGAAACTTGATTTAACATACTGCGATACATTTTTATTTACATTTTTATTTATTTTTTTAATTCATAACAAATGATACAGTTAGGCAACATCACATGACCAAGAGTGCTGACTTCCTAAATACCACAATGATTGAAAATGACTACTTGTTTATTGCACTGACGTATGAGTTCACTTACGTTTTTAGACGCAATATTGAATTTGTTCCATTTCAGCAGTGAAAATATTTCCAAAAATAACCGCAGAACCATAACGCGTCTCACAGCAACACTCGGCCATGTTTTATTCCTGAATGATTCGGTGTTTTTGAACTAATCTGTTGAGTCAAAGATTCAATGACCCGTTCATAAACAACTGCCTCATTCTTTAATGAATTAGCCGTTTGAATGAATGATTCAGTGAAGTCTTTGATCACTAGATTGGTGATAGATTTTAAGTTACTTCCGCCTGGTCGCCGTTTTGCGGCTTTGAGATGGAAAACAAGACGATATAAGAAGAATACTTTTGTTCCAGCTGCAATTGAATTGCTAATTAATAAGAGAAGTTTTAGCACTTGACAGTTAATACGGATAGGGGATACGTATGTGTTATGGCGCAGTTTGTCATGAAGTCTAGTTGTCTATTTGTACATTTGTACGTGAAATATTTGTATTGTATGTTTTTATGTGGATGACCGAATACTTTTTTTATCTGTAATATAATTTTACCTGCGGGTACGAAATAAAAACTACCTACCTACCTAGATTGACATGTGTTGCACAGTATTCTAGGTTATTACGTGTGGATGCTTTTTTCTGTCCAATAATCAGAATCTCTGTTTTTTCCGAATTTAGTAGTAGGAAATTTCTAGTCATCCAATTTTTTTTATATCAGCTATGCAGTCCGTTAATTTTGTGAATTGGTAAGTTTTGTTAGATTTTGAAGAAATATAGAGCTGAGTATCAAAGCTAATTCCATGTTTCCTAATGATATCTCCTAATGGCAGCATGTACAGAGTGAACAGCAGCGGTCCTAGTACTGAGCCTTGCGGTACACCATACTGAACTTGTGATCGATAAGACATCTCTTCATTTACTGATAACGGTCATATAAGTTTGCTAGTGCAATTCCACTAATGCCAACATAGTTTAGCCTGGACCCGATGACAATGCAGTGCTGAAGTGCCAACTAGCCTCTCCCTAATGAGGATCCCTTTCCCACTCTACACATAAAGCGTTGTGAATTTCATTTCGCATACCCACCCCGAAGTGATAAAACAAAATTCTGTATCAAATTTGTAGACAAGACAAGTGTGTTCTGGTATGGTTTTGTAGGGAATTATAAACCTGCGCACATAAATTCAAACGCACAACCATAGACCCCTTTTGCGCCGACGTCACAGTTACGTCACGGCGCTAGCTGGAGGCAAAACAAAATGAAAACTGGAGGCGGCCAATGCAAACCAGCACATATTCGGCTACATACTAAGGAGCTTAAATTACTTTTATTATTATTAAATGTCATCTTATTGTGTTGCAAGTGCAAGTATCAATTAAAAATGAATATGCTGTATCTGGATTTTTTATTTCTAGAAAATATTCACATGAATAAAATCGCTGTCCGTTAAAAATAACTTTTGGAAATAACAATCGCGGTCCTGGACGGTGAGTGTCCTTATACATTAAGATAAAATCTGATTTTCTCCAGTCATTGTTAAAAAACAAGCTAACAATACTTGCTAACTAGCGTTAGTGAAGCGGCCAGAGGGATCGTTCTGCCTCCACCTAAGCTCCGCCCACATAAAAACGTCACCATGTTTACCAACTGAAAAGGGGTCTATAGAATCAATTCTTAATGTGTATGTGACCGGTTTATCACAGGTGCATGTTTAAAGTCTGTTTAGAGATATTCATATACATTTTTACCTTACAGTTACTGTAAATCCGGTATCTAGTTCATAAACGCCAGAGGAGAACTGGCCCTCGACTCAGCCTGGGTTCTCCCAAGGTTTTTTTTTTTCTCCATTGGGTCACCTCATGGACTTTTAGGACAACATTAGGTCACTTGATGGAGTTTTTCGGTTCCTTGCCACTGTTGCCTTTGGCTTGCTCCGTTGGGGATATTCAAATTAACCAACCAATCAGTAATACCATTGATCAGCTCTACCAAACGTGGATGTTTTTCCACTAAGAAACGAACATTTATTATGTTTTGATTGATACTGTGAAACTGCTTTGATGCAATCTATATTGTGAAAAGCACTATACAAACATACTTGACTTGACAGCCGATTGAGTTGGATGATTTCATCGGAGATCAAGTTTGTTTGCGTGTCAGATTTGACGCACACTCCTGTAGTCTGGCTTCTCCTACGACAACAGTCAGATCAAAAACCAATAGGAACCTGATGATGTAATTAGTAACAACACACAGCCACAGTCTCTTGTCACTTTCGAAACATCTTCTTTTGTGTTCCATCTAAAAATGAGTCTTTTCTGCAATTTATATCTTGCATTGTGACATTTTTTCCCATGCTGCCATACTGGAGCTTTGTTTCTCTAGTGGAGTGTGTCCGCGAGCTAGAGAGACCAAATCCTCGTTAACTTTTCCCAGCTCGCCGTCCTTCTCCCTCTCCCTCCCGCGGTGTCGGCTCAATGCGAAGTTCCCGAGACGCGCTGAAGGCTTTTGTCAACCCTAATCAAAACAGCTGGTGCTAAAGGACCAACTAGTGTATTACAGTCCTGCGGTCTTCATTCTATGGATATTGATAAGCTGTATTGTAGAGGTTCATTATGGGCTCATTACAGAGATCAGGGTCCATCTGTGCGTGTACGTCTGCGCTCTGGGACGATGTAATCCCTGTGTTAAGTTAATGAGAACACCGTTTACTGTTGTGTTTTTAATGCGTAATCCTATTTGGGCTTTGTGTCAACTGGCTTTAACTTCCCAACGTTCAGTGTGTGGACTGCAGTTGGTGTTTATTGAGAGCAGGATGAATTGGCTGTAATTTTGTCTTTCGTTTGACTGGTTGTGAGATGAGCTGGGATGAATTAGTGCTTGATAATAGAGGTGTAAGTGGGTGGTCCAACCTCTTTCTCTCTCTCTCTCTCTCTCTGGTCATTAGATCTCTCACTGCATTTTTGGAGGTGTTTATTGGCTGCCAAATTAAATGTCTAGGACATCTGACAGCATCTGTTGCATTCTGTTAATCACCATTGGTCTCGTCCTGCTTTTTTATAGTACGGCATGTACAATAGACGTCAATGAGGCAAGACACTGCAGCTGAAATATGCAAAAGTAATAGCCACAAGACTAATGTCATTAAAAATGCTCTGTATAGTCAACTTTACATCTCCATTATGACCAATTTAAGCACTTGGTCAGTGAAATCCCATTAGCTATATGGAAATCCCATAACACAATCTTACGTTTTGAATCGCTTTAATTCTTGATTAGATCATGTAATGATGGTTATGAGCTTGATGCTTTGATTACTTTTAACCAATGCTTTTTTTTTTTTTTTTAAGTGACTTAAATTGCATTCAATGCAGCTTGTGTCAGTGATATCCCAAAAAGCTATATGAGATTTCAATGACGGAAGAAAAATGTCAAATGCTGACAGAACTTGACAATTTGAGTGGAGACCATTTTTGAAAAGTCCATTCAGTGTAAACTTAAAAATTAGTAGTTGGATGCGCAGTGTTTTTATGTAAACTGGTCGTGTGCTGTTTTCATCCAATCAATGACACAGCAAATATGCAAATAAGAACATTTAGGAATATACTGTGTGAAACTCCAGGCAGCGTAAATGTGGATTATAAGCAGTGTGAAGCAAGAACCCAGGAATCAATTTACCTGGAGATTACATGACCATTTCATGTGTGAAAAGCCCTATAATTAATTAATTAACAGTTGTTTTTAACCCTCAAACCGTATTCACTTTATAACCCTTAATCCTGTAATTGTGGACAAATGTGGGCACAGGACTCAAGTGTGATCCTAATTTTAATTTATTATAAATATTATATCACTGTCTTCGATAAAGTTTTGTCTATCCATTTATGGTGTTTTTTTTTTTTAATTTGGGGGTATTTTTGAGTTTATTTACTTCAAAAAGTACCATATTTTCTATGTAAATTATGCTTATTTTTATGTTTTATTTATTTTATTTTATTTTAAGTACATTAAAATATCATTCCAATAAGTTCTTAGAGCTAAAACCTAAAGATGAAGTGACTTTGCCGTCACCTGGCGTCTTATTTTGGCTTATTTTATAATGCTCTAAATTACAGTTTTTCCCATTCTATGGGTGCCCATTTTTGACCCAAATACAAGATTAAGGAGGTTTTTTTTTTTCACCCACTTAACATTATAGAATTGAGTCAAAAAAAAATTGTGTGTTCAGGAGGCAAACATAGGAAAAGTAGCTAAGTCTTGTACCGCTCAGATCAAGGGAAGTATTTTTAAAAATTAAATAAATTATTTTGCCCACATTTGTCCAGAATATGGTTTTAGGGTTAATTGATGTGAAACCTATGATAACATCTTAACAAAATTAGCTTGAGGTTTCGTTGACCCTTTAAAGCCATTTGTGCAATTGCCCCATAGTCGTTACTATAAATGCATTTATTATTTTCTATGGTAAATGTCTTTGCATCGACACCTAGGTCATTTCTTTTTAAAGCCGTAAAATCCCGTTCCATTTTCTTCCCATCTTTACTCCACCTTCAAGCCTACATTTGTAAATGACAGCTTTTTCTTTTGGGCTGAAGTTCTTGTCTTTGTCCCTCACATACACACACACACACACACACACACACACTCACTCATCTCTGCTCCTGCCCCTATAAAACAAACAGCTCGGAGCCCCGCAGCTGGTGATCGCCTTGGCAACGGTGGATCAGGAAAGAAGCTGCTTGCTACTTTTTTTTAAAGTCTGTCTTTGTGAAGGACCTGCAGCGCTGGAACTAGAGCACTTGAGCTCGCCGCAGCGCCGGCTGATGAATGCTTATTTCATTTAGCACGGGAAGAAATGCAAATGTGCCACTTTTGACGTCCCCCACCCGCCCCAACAACACTAAATCTTGTTCATATTACTAGACGACACAATTCACTTCATCTTTGAGACCATTTTCCTTGAAGTTAGAAGCTGATACAAATTAGGTTAATTCTGTTTGATTAATTTATTTGTTCACTGATGCTTGGTTTGTGGTGTAGATTCCTCCCTAAAAATGCTGCTTTATGTCAGTGGAATTTATCAATTTGATTTGAATAAACATCCCACTCAAGTGCTGTCTATATCATTTGAGATCTTGTTTACAGTTGTGGCACCTCTTCAGAAAATCATTGTAGTTTTAAATCCAAGGTTCCACATTAAAGCAAATAAAATCATCGTATTTGAAACTAGAGCTGCCCGATTCAGGACGAATTGAGAATTTTTTATTTTTTTTACAACAGAGATCACGATTCTCCCATGATTCTGAACCGACAACTTAACAAAATAACATTTTGTCAGAACCTCTAGTCAATTTTTATTGCTGTAGTCTGAATGAGTTATTAAAGAAAAATCTGTTTGAATGAATTATTTAATGACTTTATTTTTTGAACAGTCACTAATAATGTAATCGATACAATCTTTATTTGAAATTTAAATTCCAAACGTGATTTGGTCTACTTTGATCGCTACCACCGACATCAGTGTTGATATCCGAACTATAAACTTTTATCCCACGTGCTTCTGTGATCAGTTGAATATTTGGATGTTCCTAAGGTGTTTTGAGTGATGCTAAGTGGTGGCTAGGGCGTTACTAAGGTTTTTCAGTGGTTGTTCGTGTTGAAATGTCATGGCTATGGTATTTTGGTGGTTGCTAGGGCGTTACTAGGGTGTTTCAGTGGTTGTTGGTGTGTGCTCATGTAATTTAGCACAGTTTTATAGTGGTTGCCAAGGTGTTTTAGTTATGCAGTTGCTGATGTATTCTATTGAGTTCTTGCTGTAGTGTTCGAAGTGGTTGCCAGGGTGTTTCTACAGCTTTACAATAGGTTCCATGTATTAAATATTTAACGCGTCCACGCAAACATGAACTATGAACAGTTGTTCACGTTGTGTTAACTGAGATGAATAAAAACTTTAACAAATGTATTGCTCATTGTTAGTGAATGCATTAACAACTAATGGGACCTTTACTGTGAAGTATTACTGTGTTTTTAGCATTGCCATGTGGTTGTTAAGGTATTAAGCTGTGTCAGTGGTTGTTAGGGCTGCTATGTGAAAGCTATGGTATTTTAGTGGTTGCTAGGGCGTTGCTAAGGTGTTTCAGTGGTTGTTCGTTCAGCTATGGTATTTTAGTGGTTGCTAGGGCGTTGCTAAGGTGTTTTTGTTATGCATTTGCTGAGGTATTCCTTTGGTTGCTTGCTGTGGTGTTCTAGGTGGTTGCCAGGGTGTTTCTAAAACATTACAATGAGGTTCCATTAGTTAATATGTAATGGCTCTTCGCAAACATGATCTACCAATGAACGACTGTATTGTAAACGTTATGATAATTGAGATTAATAAACTAACAAATGTTTTGCTCATAGCATTAACATTAACTGAGACATTGTTGTAAAGTATTACTGTTTTCAGTGGGGTTTTGTCATTGCCATTTGGTTGCCAAGGTATTCTAGTGGTTGCTAGGGAGTTGCTAAGGGAGTTATCAAGGTGTGTCGGTGGTTAGTGCTGGTGTGTGATCGCTATGATATTTTAGTGGTTGCTAGGGCATTACTAGGGGTGTTTCAGTGGTTGTTAGCGAATGTTTATTTCATTGAGCAAATGCATAACAAAAACACCTTAGCAACCACTATAAAACTGCTAGTTGATCTATTGTTTGCTTTGTATGTGTTCTAGGTGGTTGCCAGGGTGTTTCTAAAACTTTACAATAAGGTTCCATTTGTTAAATATTATATATTTTATGTTGTTAATTGTAAATGTATTTTTAATGGATCCATATTGCAAACATGGAGTTAGAATGAACAGTTGTGTTAACGTTATGTTAACTAAGATGAATAAATACTGTAACATGCGTTGCTAGTTGTCAATTAAAGCATTAACGTTAACTGAGACCTTATTCTTAAGTATCACTTTTTTTCAGTGTTTTCTTTTTAGCATTGCAATGCAGTTGCTAAGGTGTTCTATTGGTTGTTAGGGTGTTCCATGTGGTTGCCAGGGTGTTGCTAAGGTATTCTATTAATTGCTGTGGTGTTCTATAGGTTATGTCCCATATATTTGGGATGATTCGTGGCATGATTTGAGGATTGCTTCCTGTCTGGATCGCAGATGGGCATGAACTAGTCTTCTGCTTTAGTAAACGCCACTAATAAAACCTGTTTTCATCTTCACAGATGCCTGGCAGCCTCCGGCCAGCTCCACACCGTATACCAGGTAAGATGTTTTCTGTATCCTCACGGCCACATATATTCACTCCCGAAGGTCATTGCAAGGTGCTCCCACAATGCACCTGTGGCTATCTGCGTTATACGTCTCTTCATGCATTCAAGAATCCGAAGCAACCAAATAGACTCGAGTTACCTTTTCCCTCCCGCTGTTCGTCGTCTTCCTGTGTAGATACGAGTTATTGATGTTCTTCCTGGGGGGGCCGGCCTGGAATTAGTTTCTCTGCACGCTAAACAAATGTCCTGGTAAAGAGGTTTGCGGGGCTTAATGAGGCAGCACTAATGCGGGTGCAGTTCACTGTCTCTTGTGCACGGGGGCCGCACAGAGCCGCCATTGATTCTGGCTCCAGACCACTTCAGGGACTAATCAGCTTCTTTTGGTTCAACTTTTTCGGCCCGGCAGCCCATTGTGGCCCTGCGTCACCTTAGGTCAGTAGTTATTAGAGCAGAGTTTCTTTTAACCGTTCAGGACGGAGCCGAATGAAACGCACAAGGAACCTGGAGGAGGGATTATGGATTCCTCAGGAAGATTGTGACCTGCGTCAGTAATGAGGGATGCCGGTCTGTCCAGATCCCGCTTTAGAGACCGATAGATGTTTGACAGACGTGGGTAGGTGAGCCGGTTTTGGGAACGAGAACGTGTTATTCGTGGCGTTCGGAATTTTGCGTTTTAAAATGCTGATTGTTCTGCCTTGGGTTTGAGCTTTTTGCAGTTTCAAATGGTCTAATGAAAGATTAGGTCTTAGACATCCAGGAAAAATTAGTGGGTGTCAAAAATATGATGACTATAGATATTCCCACAATTTTCTTAAGATTTGGATATTTAATTATTTTTTTTTATTTTTTTTTTTTTTGATGTTATAACAACAAACTTATGACAAAGGAAATATCTAGTCTCACCAAAGCAGCATTAAAATTGATCTTTAAAATTGATCAAAAATACAATAAAACTAATTTTGTGAAATATTTGCAATTTAAAATAATGAAAAATATATATTTTAAATTTATATTTTTAAATGTATTAATTATATATATATTTTTTTTTTAAATATATGTTATTTATGTGTATGTATATATATATATATATATATATATATATATATATATATATATAATAACTTAAATATATATATTACATTTATATTGATAAATGTATTAATATATGTGTGTGTGTGTATGTATGTGTATATATATATATATATAATACATTTTTATATATATATATATATATATATATATATATTAATAAATTTATATATATATATATGAATACATTTATCAATATAAATGTGTGTATATCTATATATATATATATATATATATATATATATATATATAATTTAAAAATATACATTTAATATATATATTTAAGTTTTGTTTTTTTAATTGCAAATAATTTATTTCACACAATTAGTTTTGTGAAATTATGTTAGATAATGCCTGTCGCTTTTAATAAATTTCATGCATTCTAGCTGAATAAAAGTATTAATTTCCTTCCCAGACAATCTTATTGACTTCAAACTTTTGAACAGTGGTGTTCCTTTACTTATAATCTACGTTACCTTTATTACTTGTATTATTTTTACTGCTCTATCGGGTTGTATTTTTTCTGAAGCTTCCTGGAGACTGTTTACTTGAGTGAGTTTTATTTGTTTAAAGTGCTCTTGTTTGCTCTCCACAGGTTCCAGCAGGGCGCTCAGGGCTGGGATCAGTCGTACCAGCAGAACCAGCAGAGAGGACGAGGAGGCTGGAGACCCGCGCACGGCCAGCAGGACCACCGCGGCGGAGGAGGAGGAGGAGGAGGAGGACGCTACAACTGGAGCTGAAAACCTCTTATTTTCTATTCCAACATAACATTGTCTTTTTTTGGGCTGTTGATTTGTAAAGATTTTCTCGTTTTTTTTTTTCTGTTTTACTGACAAACTGTTCTTATGTACTGATTTTTAAGAATATGCCTGTAAAACTTATGAAATACACATAAGAGAAAAGACTGCTGTGTTTGATTTATTTGTTGTGTGTTTGTGTGTGTGTGTGTGTGTGTGGCATTCATTAGATTCTCGATTTTAATGTTGCTCTATTTATAAACTCCTAATTCATTTTTTTAGTGTATTTTAATCTTTAAATTAATATTCATAGCTTATCTTTTAGCAATTATAGATGCAGATGGACATTTTGAGAGTCTGTTTAAATTGAATTAATTGGTGAATGGAGTATACGACAATGATGAGTAAATCTGCTACTTTAGTAGAAGCTGTGCTTTCAGTTTTAATTTTTGACCAATTAGATTATAATTCTTTTGAATCGAGAAAAATAAGATTTGACTGAGCAACGCAAAACCCAACGGTCAATAAACTCTTTAAAATAAAAACAGTTTTAATATTAATTCGAGTAATAATGGTCTCATTGTTTAATCAACAAAAATGAATGCATATAAACGGTGAAGAAAAAATCCTGCTGTATATTGAGACGCATTATTTTCGCGAGCAAACAATGACACGAATTCGTGCTAAGGAACTAAAATATTTTCTATTTTTACTCTAAATCGCTTCAGTTAAGATTTTTAACAAGTGTTTTTCCGCAATTATTTCAAAGAGATTTCATAAATGTAATGTGAATAATTGGTTTGCTCAAACTATTTGAGGAACAAAAAAAGGTTTCTTTCGTATTTGCAGCACTCATATTTATTGTTTTCCTTTTTAAACTTACAAAAGACTTCAAGAAAGCATTCTTTGTCCAGTGTTAGATATTTACACAAAACATCTCTTCTTCTTCTAGCTTGTATTTTACAAAGCAACAAAAATGATGTCGGATTAAACTAGTCCTCATCTCACACACACACTCATCCGCGTGAAGCTTTTCATTCAATAATGATTTAAAGTTACAATCCATACAATTCACATGAGGGTCCTGAATCAGTTTTTAAAAAATGAGTTTTAAAAAAGGTCTTTCTGTAAATGCGCGTACTGGTCCGTTTCCCGGCGGAAGTGTCACCATGTTCTGCCGTAAAGCAGGTTGGAGCTCACCATGCTGTTCGTGTACTCGATGAGCGCAGCGTCAGTCATGAGGGGAGGACTGGGAGACATCTCCTCCAGATCCTCCGCTGATCCTAAAGCTAAAGAATCGCTGCCCATTACGTTCTGGACCGGTGTCGGTGTGCTGGAGCCGTTCTGACACGGTTTACCGTCCTTCACGAGCACTGGCACGGCCACGCGCCTCGGGGACTGTTGCGCGCACAGGTTAGCGGTGTCCGGCTGCTGGGTCGCTTTATCCTTCGCCTGGCGCTTCATTTTATACCTGTGGTTCTGGAACCAGATCTTGACCTGGGTCGGGGTTAGGTGTATCATGCTGGCCAAATGTTCCCTCTCCGGTGCCGACAGATACTTCTGCTGCTTAAAGCGCCGCTCGAGCTCGTACACCTGCGCTTGAGAGAAGAGCACGCGCCGTTTCCTGCGCGGCGCCGCGTGTAAAGTCACCATAGATTTACTTGCGTCCATGCCCGGTAATGTGCCCATGTTCATGCCCGCTGAGGGACCCATAAACCTGGAGACTGCAGAGAACAAGCACATTAATATTAGTGTGATAATAATAAACGTTATTTATAGCACTTGTCAGGCATAAATGCAGTTCAAAGTACTTTACGTCAAAATTAGTCAAAATCACATTCGATAAAAAACGTGCATCAAACATACGAGATAAAATAAATTAAATGCAACACATACAGGATAAAATATTAAAACATATATCTGCTACCACACATATAGGAAATGCTAAAACATATAGGAGATAATTTATTATAAACCCAATTCTAAATGCCAGTTAAGTTTCTTTTACAAAATGATAAGTGTACTAGCTTCCACAATATCTGAGGTTTTTGACGCATTATACAGTTCAACAACTCATAAAAGCTTTTTAGTATGAAACAAAAATTATTTTAGAAATATATAATTATATTCTAGCATTATAGACCTATAACATTTTTAAATGATTTCCTGTTTTACGGATGATGGAGCTACAAAACATCCACTTATTTAGGACTATTATAAATGAAATCGAATACAAATAAGAATTAAGCAAATCGAAAGGAGAAAAGAATTAGGGGAAATTGTATATATACTGAAAAAAAAATGTTTACGATCCACTTATTTTAACTCATAAAATGCATAAATTGAAATAAAAAGGAAACGATACGGGTGAATTTGTGAAGTAAAAATACTGAAATAATATTTACTTGTAAACCGTACATTAAAACGTACTATTTTTAACTTCGAAAAATAATATTTACACAGTCTATCTATCTATAGGCCCATTTATTTATTGAGGTTTCTGATGTGTGAAGAATCAATGCATTATTTAGCTACGTTACATAATCTACAGAATGAAATGCATGATGCAAGCCAAATTCCAGTCGTGACAGTATGTAAACAACCTTTATTAAAAAAAATATTTTCCTTTTGTTTTTGTTAAAGTAACCTAATACTTTATTGATATTATGAACCATAGTGATTCCGATATTTTGAGTTTCTATTGATTAAAACAATTTCCTTCATTGTATTCATTTCAGTGAACTCGAAATTTGAAGGTAGCCTAACCAAGTTACTTTTTTTAAGTTAATTCAACAATATTTATTTTTTCCTCTATGTGCTAAATGGCAAAAACTTAATTTAAAAAAATGACAGCTTTTTTGTTTGATATATTTTTCTGTAGCTTTATACAGAATAGACTCACTTGTCGGGTATCTGGGCTCCGGGTTCGAGCCGTACCAGGCCGTGGCGGTCGCGCCGGTCCTCATGCTCTCCTGGTAGGACGGCAGGTCCCCCATGGCTCCGATAGTCCCGTTGCAGTATCCTCCCATGGCGCTGTGCGAGAACTGCGAGTGCGGCATGTGGTAGGTGTTGTGGCCCATGCTGTGCTGCTGAAGATTCGCCTGAGAAACCTGAGTCTGTCTGTACAGAGGAGACGCCAGGCTCACGCTGCTCTCCATGGCCGCAAACTTCCTGAAGGTCTCCTCAATCGGGCTCAAAATATCGCTCACTGAGAAAGGCGTTGAATGTTTGGGGCTCAAGGACATGGTTCAGCCCGCGAGCGAGTTTGCTGAAGCTGCCACAGGCCCGTGGATGATGCTGTGCGACCGCCAGACGCCAAGTGTCCTCCGTGCGTAACCGCGCTCTCTGAGCTCCGACTGCGCGCGCTGGAGAGAGGCGAGTCCTGGACGCTCTTATTTCTGCCTTATTCCCGTCAGACTGCTGCTGTACGACAAACACGAGGGGCGGAGCAACGAGCCAAACGAGCCATTGACATCCTAGTAATTGAAGAAAATACTCACGGAGCAAAAGATACAGAAAGAATGCCATCAGAACGACTCCGCTCGCAAATGTGTATCATTTTGCGCTTCCAAGTGCGTTTTTTTTTTTACATAAATCTATCCAAAGCTTTCGCATTATGATAAGTGGCGCTCACGACCTGAATGCTCCTCTAAACGCCGGAGATTTCTCTTTAGACAAACTTGACAGCTCAGTTTAACATGTAATGCGTCAGGTTAGACTATAATTTCACAGTTTATGCTAAAAATATACAATATATATTTTGATTAAATCCAATCCAAAGCTGATTAGCTCTATTTAAATGACTTTTTTGATGAATAGTTTTTTATAAACTCTTGTGGTTCACTAAATACGCGTATTTACTTTACTAAGGCCTACAAGATGAAATCATTTCTATTTCAAATTCGTGTGGTATTTTTCAGTATGCAAATTTAGGACCTCTCAACCCTGTGGAATATGAAGTCAGAGGGCATGGCCAGCAAGCACAAAACACAGCAGTGTGTTTCCACATCCACAGTCCGCTCAGAGCAACCTTTAAAAAAGAGCGAATGAGGGAAAATTTGTGAATATTCAAAGAGTCAAAGGAGTCAAAGGCAGAAGTTCGAAATGAAAGCGCACAAAACATGCCAGGTAATAAATCGATAGTTTGTAGTTTTATAATTAAATAAGAAATGGAATGTGAAGTCACAAAAACAAAGCAGGTCAGAAATGTGTTTATTCGAATTCCTTCTTGATCATTTAAACTCAGCCTGCTTTTATTCGATAAGGTCTCACGTTCTTGTGATTCATGGAAAAGTAGCCTATTATGCATTAACAATTAAACCTTGGAAACGGTTTTTTTTTTCGTAAACTGACGAATATTTACGCCTTTTCTCTGGCCGCGTAATCTATTAAACAAGCACGATAAAGAACTGAGAGATTCGGATTTATTTTTTATTTAGTCGGCCTCTAAAAAACAAGTCATGTTTATAAAGCCACTTTGGAACAGTTGCATTATTTCCAAATATGCCGAAACATGTGGAAAGGGGCAATGGGGAAATGGCGCGCAGTGATGTCGATCAATTTTACGCGTTATCTACATTTTAAATGCAGGACTTTTTGTCATTTTAGCTTCATTTAATGTGGAAAACCTAACTGTAATTGTGCAGATTTAGCAGATTTTACGAAACTACAAAAAACGGATTTTAAATCACTGCGTAAAATGCAATCAGAACAAACTGGCACGAATTTAATATTACTGTATAATTTTTGTTTATGTTATTGATGATTATGCTTTTTTTATCTGTAGTATTTGTGTTTTAAAATATGCAATTGGATGTATTTGTATTAAAGGTTGTTAGTGATAAGGATATGTGTGGCTCCAAATCGGAAAGCGCGCAACCGCGAGAGTTTCTTTGTTGAATCTGCTTGATTCGCTCCTCAAAGGCTGTGTGTGTGAATCTCCAGGTGTGCATGTGGCACTGTGGCGCGCTCGAGGACGCATTCCAGCCTGTGATGAGGTGAAAGGTCCAACGCAAGTGACAGAGCACTTAAACAGCCTTTCTTCTGCTGTCTCCCGCAATTAATGTTATTGAAGGACTGAAATGATGCTAATAGTTAGACAGAAAGCCTCTGGCTGTGTGGAAATACATGTATCTAATCAGTTCGCCATTGCATTTGAGTGAAATCGCGTTTATAAAAATGTGTAAGCTAAAAAGAGCATCTGAAGAATTCCCTGCAGTGATTTGAGGTGAGGTGTGAAATTATTAGCTTTTGCCGAACTGTTTTAATATCTCTAGATATTTCTTTGAGCTCCACGAACAGACTTCATAAATACTTCATAAAAATTAATTGTATAGGCCTGTAGTTTCATGCTTTAATTTTTCATAATTATAAAAAGACAAAACATTGTTGGTTTTATTTTTAAACTTTTTTTTTTTGCAAGACAAAAATATTTCCAAACTAAACTCCAACGAAATGATGGGAAAACAATCAATCAAAATTGTCTTTTCTATTTTTTTTTTTCCTGAAATGGTCTGGAATCAAAATATGTCAATAGAGGACTTTTATCTATTTAATTTCAGCTTGCGCTTCTTCTTCCTCCTCTTATTATTATTATTATTATTTATTATTTATTATCATTTATCGCTAAATGGAACATCGTTTTTATTTTGCAACAACACTCCAAATGTAGCTATTATTTACTTGTGCATGTTTTTACGTTTTTTATTTCCTTGTAAAAATATATTTTAAATATGTTACATATATGATCATTATTTTACAGATTATAACATGTGAAACTTGCATATAAATAAAGTTTACACGTTTAATAGCCTAGTCTAACCAAATATATCCCCATGTACATTGCTTTGTTTTTTTTAGCTCTATCACGATAATATCTTTAAAAATATCTTTAAATATTTAAATATTTTAATATAAATAAAAAATATCCGTGACGTGTCAGTTAAAACACAATAGCTACACTCAACACTCTGCGTTACGAGGCAACAGTGTTTAAAACATGACAATTAGATATTTTGTGACACGAAAGAATGCACAAAAAACAGCACTATGAAAATATATTTTATGCACGGAAGAGAAAACAGAATATTTATTCTTAAATCAAATCATATAAGATTATGTATTTGAATGGTTAAAGAAAACTGTGATCGTTGCACGGTTAACATAAATGGGCGCATAAACAGTAAACAAAGACAGCATATCGACGATTTACAGGTTTTTCTTTTTATATATAAGAAAAAGAAGAATCTGTGATTGTGGTGATGAATATGGCATAATTATGATATGTGATGACGCTTTAATTGTATTCTATTTCTCTCACATGTGTTTTACATGTCAAATAATTGTATTTTGTCAAAGTAAACTGATATATAATATTGTTGTTAAATATATAGCCTATAATATAGGCTATATGACAACAACCTTGTAGATCAATTTACTTTGACAAAATACAATTAAATACAATTTTATAAATTATTCAAAGCAAACATTTTTCCACCAGTCCAAATATATCCAAAACAAAACGTTGGGTTTTTAGGCCATGTTCTCTGTTGAATTCACATCTGACCTTTAATCTCCTCCCCCTCTTCAGTTGAGCTTTACATCAGTTCTTTCTCACATACCTACCCACCTTCTCTCTCTCTCTCTCTCTCTCTCTCTCTCTCTCTCTCTCTCTCTCTCTCTCTCTCTCTTTGTCCTGCCTCTTCCCCCTCACCTAGCAGCAGCTCTCTCTCTCTCTCTCTCTCTCTCTCTCTCTCTCTCTCTCTCTCTCTCTCTAATGAGAGAGCAGTGTAGGCCAGCTGAGCTCCTGCAGTGTTTGAAGAGGCGACCCACTCTGCCCAGTTTAAAGACTGGGTTCAGACCACCTGGCATCTCCACAGCGGACCCATGTCACCCCATCAAACCAGTCCCTTTTTAAAGTTTGCAGTCTGGTTTTACTTTAATCCATATTAAATTGAATTAGCTTTATCTAAAAAGATAGCTTCGGCTTATTATTTCTGTTCTGGCAATGCTAATGTATTAGCATATACAGATACTGATGAGATGTGATCTCTGATGACTGATGATAGTGTGTATAATATTGGCTCGCTGTGTGTATGGTCTGAGAGCAGTGTTTGATTTTGAGCACTTTTTTATGACAATTGTTAGCAATTCAGAAAAAAAACTGTACGATCTGGGTAAGGAAAGTGAATGATCCGTTCCCATATTTAACATGTCAGATGCAGGAGAAATGGAAGATTTTTTTTTTACAATTGCAACACTCTATAAAATTCGACTTTTTCCCCCCACAATTAGCAAAATCTTACACTCCAAGAGCAAAACACAAAGCTAGATTTGCACAACTGTAAGAGCATTGTCAGCTTCACACTTCTTGAAAAACACACACAGTGATTTGAAGAACACTAAACACTTATACACATCACAGAAGTATATCATGATGTCACTTCCTTGCAATTCCAAAGCATGGACTGTCAAATTCCCACACCAATATGAGCCAATCTGTTAAACACAGCCATCATCTGCTAAACTGTAGACACATCAATCGGGTTTAAGCAAATGCAGTGGGTATGGTTCACCTGCCTTTTTTTTTCCAGATTATTTTTGTTGTTGTTATTTACTGTAGTAATTGTAACCTGTACTGGATACAGTATTTTACGTTTGTCTGTTGTTTGCTGACTCCGTGTTATACACACTACTGTAGTAGCAGAACAACTGGGACATGTTGTGTTGTCATTCTCCATGTTGACTGATTTGGGTATATGGAGAAAAGCAGCATTGGTCTTGTTGTGTTTGGTGAACTATTGTAGTTGCACTTTCTCTGTGTACTTCATTTACAGTAGCCTACTAATCAATGAGAATTAGACTTGCTAAACGTGTTTTAGGTTAGCAACAGCAGTGTGTAACTGGTTCAAAAATATTGAAATCATATGAAATGTGTGTGTTTCGTATGGTACCAAAATATTGTTTTCTTGAAGTCGTTTATAGTTTTGACAAAAGTGCTCCATTTTGCAATGATCTGAAGTGTTGTGCTACTGTAAAAACTGCGACGTCTTTTGACCATACGTCAATATCCGCCTTTTTAGGGCCCCCTTGACGTTAGTTCGGTCACGGGGTAGGCTTAGGGTTAGGTTTAGGTCTGGGGTAGAATTAGGATCCGATAACGTCATCTACCGACGTTTAAGGGGGGCCCTAAAAAGGCGGATATTGACGTATGGTCAAAAGACGTCCCAAGACGTCAATTGTATGACGTCTCGGGATGACACCGTCTTCACTCGGACGGACGCGCGCTTCAATCAGTTGCGGATATCGTCATCATGGATATTGTAGTATCTATTGCTATTAAATACCCTAACTACTATGTCGGTAGACAGAGAGACCTAGACAAGACCGAGAGGTCCGAAACAAGACCAAAGACCGTTAAGGCTTTTAAAACTGAAATCGAGGCAACACCGGTCTCGAGACATAGGCTACATCGCTATGAGCACGTGCAGGCTTATTTATGCATCCATATCAACACTTCAGCAATTAAGGATGTCAGGATGAAGTGACATTGCTTCCTTTGTAATATTTGCTGAGGTAAGCAGATCAATGTTTTGTGAAGACTGTCTACAGAAGAACCCTCGAGAAAGCTTAAAGCACTCAGGTGCGCCCACACACAACTAAATGACATCTGACTTTACGTGGAGACGTTCAGGTTCAGCGAAGCACAGAAAGACGTTCTGGATCAGCAGAATAACAACATCTCTTTCACTTAAATCATCCGAAAAAACACGACTCACAGGAGGAGGCTCCAGCCAAAATCATGTGAGATCTGAGTTTAATGTCAGAAGCGATTTAGACTCAAAATATAAGATCTATAGCCTCACAATATTGTAGGTAAAGAGCAATTTTTAAGATTAAAGAGAGTCTTCTTTTCTTTCTCATGTTTGGATCACTGAAAATGATGATCTACTCTGTTCTGGAATGTCGCCACCTCCAGGCCAAAGAAAACAATCCTCAATATTTCATTTACTTTCAAAGAATGTTACGTTTGTTTTTGTTTTGTTTTTTTACCAAAAGTGTATCTATTTTGGACAGGAAATGAGTAAGTGGTTCACCTAAAAATATGAATTTATTAAGGCTTGAATATAATTAGGCTACATAAAAAAAAAACATTGCTAAGGGATTACATAATCCCTTAAAAAAGGCTAAAGCCAAAAAGGTTAGCTACAGTAAAACACTGTAAATGAAAAGCATGTTTCAGTCACTCAGAAGAGATGTGCACTGCAGAATCACGGTCAGTGTGTGTGTGTGTGTGTGTGTGTGTGTGTGTCTGTGTGTGTTCTGCTTCAGCTTCACATCTTCATGTTTGAGGACTTTGTCCACATCTTAGACTCTGTCGTCTACAGGCGAAGGGAAAAACCCTGAAGCAGATCCAGCCTTGACAACACTACACACACCTGCTCGTCCTCGTCCTCCGTGTTTACCTCCTCTTACACTCTCTCTCTTATATTGTTTCCATCGCTGGTATCAACATTCAGTGTAACACTTTGAGTCTGTATTGACTCTGAACTCACGTCTTGTACACTTGGTTTGATCAGATCATTAGAAATAAGTGAACAATTTTGAGTCGTTGTGTTAAAAGATGACAATGTTGTGTTTAACTTTTGCCTCCCTGTGTTTAGTGTTGTGAACCACAAGTGCATCACCGTGTGAAATGTGTTTTAGTGAGTGAGAATAGATTTGTGAAAAAAGAGTGCATGAGATTTGAAACAGTGTTTTAACTAACTTGTTTAATGTTTTACAGAAAGAGGGATTTATTCGACAAATTGATTTAGTCTATTGAGAATTAGAGAATGGCTTTCAGTGTTTTAGCGATTCAGAAAAACTGCAAGGATTACAGGAATAGAAAACACACACAGACACATTCACAGAGATGCAAGTTCTTTGTATCATATAAAGATAAACACAGATAAACAGTTTTAATAGCTTTTCTATTAGGTCTAGAAAATGAATTTTCAAGTTCTTTAATGACAAAAGGGTTTTTCTGAAAGAAAAAAAAGTATGAATGTGAAATGTGACTAATAAAATTACCAGATTGATTACAAAAGGATCCTTATTCACACTGTTATGACAGGCCTATTTTAAATATCCAAACATTTAATTTTCAAAATGCAAATCAAAATTGAAGAGTAGCCTATCTTTTCATAGACACTTCTTTCACATAATGTTTTTGTTTCAACAAAAACTATGAGGTAACAACCAGACACTTTCCCAAAAGAGGTCACTAACAAATAAGCCAAATGCTTAGTGGAACCTCCTTTAAAAATAGAGAACGAATAGATTTGTTGTTGTTTTTGAACTGTAAAATACTGTATGAGTTGAGTTAATTATGGGCATATCAACATCACATCTCTCAACATAAGTTATGTGTTGTGTTTTGTATTTGTCACAAGTTTTGCGACGTTCGCGCGTCGCTGTGACGTCAAATCCTTCCCATAATTCCTAAACATTAAGAATGGACATGGCGTCTTCATGAAGAACTCAGCTGAGACAAAGGTCAGTTTTCTGCATGTCATTTTAAAAATCTGAACCTGAAATCCTTGAAGTTTTAATTTAAAAATATATAGGCTACATCGAGCTTTACAATAGAAAATTCGCTAAGGCCATCCTTGAATTCAGCTTGACATTCCCATTCCCAGTTAAAGACTCATCAAATGCCATCAAATTGAAACTCGTTTTTTTATGATCATGCTTTGTAAAGATACAAAAATAAGTTGATGTGAGGAAAGGTTGTTTACATTTCTGTTAGTATGGACAAAACTAATCAGGGCTGAATTTCAGGAGAAATTGAGTTGATCCTGTATTTGTCCTCGGTATCTGTAGATCAAGGTTGTCCAAACTCTGCTGGAGGGCAGCTGGTCTCACCGTTCAGCTCCTAGTAAGAGCTTGATTTGCTGGTCCAGGTGTGTTTAATTGGGGATGGAGCTGATCTCTGCAGGACAGTGGATTGGACACCCCTGCTCTAGATGCTCGAGTAACCCAGTTCTTTAAATCATTATAATAATACACTGCTGCCACCAAGTGGTCATTGAAGAGACTGCAGCGCGTGTGCACCTTGAAATAAGCAGATTTGCCAGCTTGTTAGTTAGTAGATCATTTTCGTAAAATAGTGACTTAAATTTCTTTCGATATCATTTTTTATTTTTTATTTTGCTACAAAATAAAACCAATCCTGATTTCACATCACCACCGAAATGTATTAATAGCCTACATAATAATTGTATTTAGGCAATTTGTTTAAACATTTAATATATAAAATGTTCCTTTATGCGTCTGTTTTAGTCTATCTTGTTTGTTTAGTAGGCCTGTATGGTTTAGTGTTTGTGAAGTGGCACGAAAAAACATTTGAAACAACAAATAAATAAGTTTATTTTTTTTTTATGTGGTTAGAACAATGCCCTTGGAAATCAGTTCTAGGGGGCGCGTAACCTTAGTCAAAAAGTTAATTTCAGCTCATTTGCTATGAATGATTAACTTCGGCACATTTTTGTATTTCTGAACATTCATAACTTTCAAAAATATTTTTTTGAACCTTTATTTTTTATAAATACTACTACTACTACTACACACACACACACACACATTTTATGGGGACTTTTCATTGTCATAATGAATTATGAATTAAGTATACTTAGATTCTCTCCCCTTACACTAACTCATGCATTTTTACATTAAAAAATATTACAAAATTAAAAAACAAAAGGTATAATTTATACAAGTTTGTTTCTCCCATGGGGACCAAAAATGTGACAAGGATTTTGGATATTGCCATCTTTGTGAGAACATTTTGTCCCCATAATGTAGGATTTATTTACCAGGACACACACACTCACGTCTATAGCCTAAAATGGACAAATAAATCAATAATATCGCTTTTGTTCAGAAGGAAAAATAAGTTTATTACAGGTTAGTCAGAATAATTTCAGTATAAAAACAAAATAGAAAACAACAGGGGAAAAAAATCTCCATAACTATTCCCAATTAATTTCTTAAACGTTATTAAATTGTCAGTAGGCTACTTATCGTGCTCTTTCTAAATTTAACGAAAAGTAACATTTTGGATTGTTGAATAAATGACATTTACTGATCAACACAATGTAAAATTTCCAGCATAAATATATCTACAAACAGCACGAGATGGTGACGATGATGACGACGAAGTCACATTATGCTATTTCTGTTTCATCGAATATAAAACGGGGAGAAAACATTAAAACTCATTTAAAAATATATTTCCACATTGTAGAAATATAATTAATGATGGAAAATGTGCCTAAAACAACTTTATTTGTTGAAAGTTCCGCCGCGTAAAAGCTGTCTCGATCTCTTCACCAGGACCAGGGCTGCATGTGACCCAGATGACTGACAGGTGTCAGATGTGTCATGCAGATGTTATGACTGTGATGAATCTGGGGGAACTGCTTGATATTAAAAGCATAGGGTGCCGCTGTAGTGATGTCCAGAGGACACGCTCTTCCGTCCCTCACCAGGACCGGGAAAGAAACGCGCCGAGGAGAGAGCAGATACGGGTCCGTCCCTTTCTCAGCCCGGGCTCTCTTCACTTTATACCGGTGGTTCTGGAACCAAATCTTCACTTGCGTCGGAGTCAAATGTAAGAGCTTGGCGAGATGTTCTCTCTCAGGGGCGGATAAGTATCTCTGTTGCCTGAAGCGTCTCTCCAACTCAAACGTTTGCGTCTTTGAAAAGAGGATTCTCCGTTTGCGCTTTTTCCCCGAGTCCTCCGAACTCTCCCTATCCCGATCCACAGACTCATCCGTGGACAGTTCGGGATTCAAGTCCTCTGGAGATGCTGATGGCACTGCTGAATATAATTATAATTAATAACCTGTATGCGTCATCGAATTAGATGAAATAAATAATTTTGAGAATAGATCATCATGCACTATTGGCTGTACTTAAAGAAGCATTTTTAAAATATTTAAATAACCTGAATAACCTTTTCCCAATATATAAGTAACCTTTGTGCAAATACTGTGAAAATACGACCATCGATGCAATTAAGGAACCTTTATTTTTCTAAGCGCGTAATTGCGTAAAACCATGACCATTTCTATTAAATTCCGACTTTTTTGTTGCTATTTTTTATTGTTTTAATTTAATTCGATTAGATACTGAAATAAGACACCATCAGTGTGAAGTATAATTAAACTACATACACGTACTTGGATATGTGTGGCCACATGGAGATCCGGGCCAAAGCGCATCAGTGGAGGACGCGTGCTGCTGCTTTCCAGAGAGTCCTTCATCAGCCTCATCTTCAGTGTCTTCAGTCACGGATCCTTCGTCACTCGTCTCCGGGAGGTCTAAAATATCACGGACAGAGAACCCTGCCTTGCAATTCCTTAGGGACATTTTCCAATCCAACATACAGTGACCGTGAAGTCTATCCAAACAGCGTGCTGGTGCTGAGTTGTAAATGCAGATCCGTGGGATTGGACAGCGCGCGTGCACACGGATTCAGGCTCAGATCACAGATGCTCCTCGGATGCTATGCAGTGCTTGACCCAACCAATCCATTAGTCTGGTCCATTTAAGGTCGCAGGTGAGTGTTGGACCTGCGGAAAAGCGTCCCAAAAAGGCCTTGACGATAGAGGGCGGATCTCTGGAGTCAAGTGTGAAACAGTGAGTTGAGCTTCTGTCAGCGGAACACCAGAAATGCATGAGTGGGATGAGGTGACACGACTAAAATGGGAGAGAGAGCCCCCCCCCCCCCCCTCCAAACTCATTTACATATCAGAAGCGTCCGTGGCACAAATGGAAACCCTCCGTTATAATTATCTTTAAAAACGCACGCTTTTTACATTGTAAGGTGTGATTGGTCGGAAACATTGTATGTTGTGGATGATGAGCTGTCCGTGTTCGAATGGGATTGTTTAAAATGGCAAGTGGCCAAATTATGGAAACCTTTTGGGTCAATATTTTGCTTAGAGCTTAAGTCAAGTAGCAAATTCATCAAGCCAACGACTCATATTTGTCGACAAGAGCAGAATCCTGTTACTGACCTCCTTCAGAATTCATGTTACACACTGCAGGTCATTGATGCTTAAAAGCTTTTCCTTGATAATGATGCATTCAGATGTTGGAAATTAATGGAAGCTAAATCGACATACTTCACTGCACACTTGTTTTACAATGAGCCTTTATTTTTAGACCGAAAAACATAATTATATTTACACAATATTTTAGGAATGAGTTCTGAAAGTTTCATTAGATAATGAATTAAAGAATAATCATGTTAAAACATTTGTTATAGTTTTTATTCATCTTTATAAAAATACAGTCGTTCATTGTGTTCATTTTAGTTCACCGTGCATTAACAATTTGATTTTAATGATTAATAATGTATTAATAATGTGTTATGTATATATGTGTATATATAGGCTACATATAGGCCTGCACAACCATTTAAGCTAGACGTGATTAATCACGATTAATCGATTTGACTGCACTAATTTACATTCATAAATGCCGTTAATTCATGGTAACTAAAGTAGTTAACTAATATTAAGTTATGAAACCGTATTGTAAATTGTTATCGTTATTATTATATTTTTAGTAAAAAAGTTAGTGCAATTAGAAGTTTATTTTTGTGTTCTTATTTTTTCTATTACTTGTTGTGCGTCATTCGAGAAAAAAGCTCTTTTTTAACTTCATGAAAACTTTCTTTTTATGTGCATATACAATTTTTCAAAGATTTTAATCTATTTATTTGATTTTCTGACGATCAGTTTGCCCTTTTGTGCATTCGGGACGCCTGATTTCGGTCTCTCCGGTGGCATGAGTTGGTGTCTCTGGTTCCTCTCTCTGACAGTATATGTGATGTGAATGTTCAGTGCGCTCTGCGCGCGTCATGGGTGGTCGGACTGTGCAAACACATATACAAACCAACAGCTAAGCTCTGGACAATAGAGCAATGAAAGGCTCCCTCTGGAAGTTTTTGTGCTAGATCAGGTTTTGCATTTATTTGGGGCGCAGAAATAATGGTTGATTGACGCCCTCGCACAATACACCCAAACTGGGCAAATAAAAGTGAGCGCGCTCCTTGTTGTCATGGTATTCAACTGGCCTCAATGAACGATTCCTTCATTCATGTTTAGAGCTTCGACTGTCGCATAAGAAAACAAATTAGACATTCATAGCGAAATATTTCAAAGTTTTTTGTTTTGTTGTTGCGGTGGCTTTAGATATAATTTCCCGGATGGGGTTTTCATCACCAGCGACCTGACAATGAGTTATCTGGTGCAAGATCCGAAAAAGACGCCGACAGCGAGAATGAAAATTGAAATTTTAATGAAAAACGCTGTGAACAAAAAGCTGGAATAGGACAAATCATTTCAAATATAGTCCTAATAGTGTAGCCTATAGGCCTATATATTTTTGTGTGCAATAGGAGAGAATTATTTTCCGATGCATGTAGTGCTATAAAAGTATAGAGTTAGTCAAACTACAGATTTGCATATTGTTCTTTAACCCGTAGTTGTGTTCTGATAAAGCACGGCAGCTAAATATAGAATGGAAAAATGAACAGATTTGTGTGAGTGCTTCATGTATTGTGTGAGCGCGCCATCTAGTGAGCGAAAGAAAAAGAAATAAACTGTTCAGTGCCATCAGACTGTAAATGTAAAATCATTTAAAGTTCTGTTTGTAACATTTATCCGTATTGCTAATAATTTTGCGTTGCTTGTGCTTTTGTTTAGATAGTTAGGCTAAAGTCACTATTAACTAAACAATGCAATGATATTCGGTAACAAATATAGGCCTACACTGTTAGACAATAAGGACTTTAATTTTACACAGACAGACAGCCACTGAATATTTTGCTACTCATATCAGAACTCTCGACCCGATGTAGGCTAAGTGAAATTAAATGTGTAGCCTATCTTTTTTGTCTTTTAAGTGAAAATAATATTGTTATGTTTAGGTTTCCCAAGTTGTCCACATGTAGGGTTTCTGTTATCAGTGTGCAGTAACATCAGCCTAATATGACGGCTATATTTCTGACGCCATTGTGGAATGCAAACTCTTTCCTTCTCCTGTTCTCCCTCTTCTGGTGCAGTCTGGTACAACACACTAATGAGGACAATTGCGACAAAATTCTTTAATATTTTGAGATGGTCCTTACTGCAGAACACGAAATCCAGATCCAACTCCTCCCACCTATACCTAAACCTCCGCCCCCTGATCCCTAACCCCACCCCTAACCCTACTCATCTCCACTCCTTAGATCTGGATCCAACTCCACCCCCTGGATCTCGTGTTCTGCAATGAGGTGCTACTGAATATGGTGAGGGGGGGGGGGGGGGGATAATTACAAGAGAGAGGGAGAGAGAGTGTGTTTAAAACTAAAAGATTGTGTGTGTGTGTGTGTGTGTGTGTGTGTGTGTGTGTTGTTGATATGCAGTAATGAATCATATAGTCCATATTCATTAAGCATATTGATATAAAAATATTATGCATTTTCAGTTAAAAAAAATAAATGCTTAAATCTCTTTTGAAACCTATAGGCTAGGCCTATATTGAAAATAAATATATTATTTCTTTACAACAGTGACCTAGATGTCTGAGTTGGCCTTTACATATCTTGTAGCCATGTCTTGTTTGTTTTGTCCCTGTATTCAACAAAACTTAAATATCAAAATTGGATATTTGTAAAACTACTTCAAGCCTACATGATATATGATTTGTTGAATTAGCCTACAGTAGGGTGGCGCTTAATTTAGTGTCTTCTGTGAAAGGCAAACAAATACACCAGTAAAACGATGTGTAATTAATGAGCCTGTGTGTCGTGTTTTGAAGCCTGATGCGTTTCTCTTGATGCGTATAATTCCTACATAAACCATGAGATGGCGCTGCGATCACACTTTTCCTCTTCGAGTCGCTTTCGTTAAGAATTCCCACTGCGCTTGTGACAAGAAATCCATGGTCACTTTTTCGTGTAAATAACATTTATTGCATGTTTGTTCCCTTCCACTGTCTGACATTACATTAATAACAATATCTGAAGCTATTCTGCTATTATATTATGTTGTATATTTGTTTTCATTGTTCCAACTTTGCAAATATTATTCAATCAAGTGCAATCAACTTGTAATTTCAGGTTGGCACCACAAGTTTTCCCTTTTCACCGCTTTAAAAAATGCTTAAGCACTTAATCTTGAGCTTTGAAAAGTTGAACATTTTTCAATTTTTGTGGCTCTGGTGAACATAACGTATAGGCCTAGGTATGCTATAGGCTAGACTATATATAGCCTAAATATTGGTGGGCTATGGCTACTTAGTCTTAAAGGTCTACATATGCTTTACATAACGTATTTGCATAGGCATTAGGCTAATGATATTAATGTAAAATATGAAAATTTGGGGATTTTTATAAGATATAACTTCGCTATTTAAAATACCACAATTTTCAGTTAAGTTTTTGCATATAGTCGCTTCTAAAACGGCAGGAAACGTACATTTTTGCCGCTGCATATGTCCGCGATGAAGATCGGGGCGGGGTCACGCGCTGTCTGGTGTGATTGATGCTCGTGACGCGTCAAATTGAGCGCACGAGCCAGTCTCCAGGACGGACGCAGTTTCTCAAGTGGATCAAAGATTACTGTAAAGACCTGCTCAGCCCTAAACTCAGACACTTCAGCTCTAAAAAAAGAAGAAGAAGAGGGCAGTCCTAGCGAGAGACACGGGGAAACCTCTCCAATGCTGCACGGGACACAGCAGCACAGTTAAAGGTTAAAGGAGCACAACCACTGTATAGGGAAATATCACAATGCAAATGGGTAAGTTCCTCTTGATCTGTTCGAGAATAATAGAAATAGAGAATTAAACTCACAGGTGCATTCACGCCGATCAAATGATGTAAGCTTTTCATTTTTGTATGCGAGCAGAAATGGCACTCATCTCTTATTAAATATTATAAGTAGGATGTTTGACAAATTAGGCTATACCCAGAAAAACATTAGATTAGCGCAGGCCTGCTTATACTCCCAAACACTTCTTGCACTCTTAAAAATTGCTTAAATCTAAATTTATTTTAGATATAGACATATTTGTGTGCGTTTTATTCATCTATGGTTTTCCCTGTTGTTGTTTTTTAATGATGAACCGCCAGAAACCCCATTTGATTTCAAAGACGCCTTTCAGTAAAATAGCCCTAGTTCGTGGTAATAATAGATTATAAACTAAAATATTCTTTGTTAAATCATAGAAAATTTATTTATTTATTTTTTATTATGTTGAGTGCATGATCGTTTCATTTAGGCAAACGCCGCAATGCATGACAAAATTGTAGTTATGTATAAAATAAAAATATAGATATGTACTGTACGATGCATTTATGTGTGAGGTTGTGTTTTATCTCCTTTACAGCGACCTTGAAAGGCGCTTTATAAACTAGGCCTATTATTATTATTATTATTATATAGCCTAAAAACTGCACTGTATATGAATATGATGAATCTGTTGCAGATCAGACGTACGGGGAGGTGAACCAGCTCGGCGGTGTGTTCGTCAACGGCCGGCCTCTTCCCAACGCGATCCGGATCCGAATCGTCGAACTGGCGCAGCTCGGGATCCGGCCGTGTGACATCAGCCGACAGCTGCGGGTCTCTCACGGGTGTGTGAGCAAAATCCTGGCCAGGTACAACGAGACCGGCTCTATTTTACCTGGTGCTATCGGTGGGAGTAAACCCCGGGTTACGACGCCAAACGTGGTGAAGAGCATACGGGATTATAAACAGGGCGATCCTGGAATATTTGCTTGGGAAATACGCGACAGACTGCTGGCCGACGGAGTGTGCGACAAATATAACGTCCCGTCTGTGAGCTCCATCAGTCGCATTTTAAGAAACAAGATCGGGAACCTGTCTCAGCCGAGTCAGTATGACAGCAAACCCTCTCCACCGCAGATCTCCTATAACCCCGTGTATCCATACTCCTACCCGAACGCCATGTCCCCGACCGGCTCCAAACTCGGCAGTCCTCCGGGGGTGTCTGTCAGCCTGTCCCGGGCCTGGCCCTCCGTGCACACCGTCAGCAACATATTAGGAATACGGGCTTTCATGGATCCCGCAGGTATTCACACTTTCCGTATTATCCATGGGCCGACGCCGCGTAAAAGTTTGGTACGATTTTACGCGCAATGCACGATGCTATTTTTAATATTAAGAAAAAATTAAAAAGTATTAATTTATCATCAGCTAGATATTACTAGTTTTTTCAATTGGTTGTCATCCAACAAAAGTTCCCGTGTTGACGAAATATTGTCAGGAAATGCCAGTTAAACTCTCTTAATATCTTAAACTTTCTTATATCTGTAATTGTATATTCACTAGTTAAATGTCACCATAGACAGATTATCAGAAATTCAGATTAAATTTTGATATCAATGATTGATTTCTTCAATTTCACAAAGGCCTATATATCAGAAATACAATTCTTGCAAGTAAAAGTCATAATTTTTTATATCAATAATAACTTCGATACTAAAAAATATTTTCACTATTTGAAATGTTAATTCTTGATATCTGTAAATGTTTTTCAACATGTTCAATTTGTTATTTCTGATATCTGATAATGTGTTTCCGCAATAATTAGCAGAGTAATTACATATCTAAAATGTCTTTCTTACTAACAACAATCACATTCATAACATCAGAAATTAGCATTGTCAATATAGAGACAATCGAATTATTATCAACAATGAACATTTTTACTAGTGACTATTAAATTGTTGATATCAAGAACAGCTGCACTATAGTAACCACTCAATCAATGATTTCAAAACTAAGAATTGTATATCTTTAAGAAATCAATTCTTGATATCAACAATTTAATTCAAATTGTGACATTTAACTATAGTGAAAATATAATTACAGTGAATTAGTTTTTACTATAGTTGAAATGCAATTCTTGACGTCATGATATCAAGAATGAACATTTTAACTAGTGAAAATGTGATTGTTGATATCAAGAATTCATATCCTGGGAAAGCATAAAAGTCAAAACGGCTTGCCATAATGTTGAATCGTCTATGCCTCTGGATTATATCGCTGTATTTTTGTTCTGTTGCTTCTGCTGTCTGGAGATTCAACTCTTTTCCTGCTGAGTAATATTAATCTTTTTCGGATCAGTGTTTAGGTTTAGCATGATTAGCCTACAGAGAATAAAAAATAAAAGGTTTTCCTGGCATAACCGAGTAATTTAAATAAATCAGCCGCTTTTTCAACAGTCCAATGCATTTAGAGAGTTTCTACTTCTAAATGTAATGTTGTTTGCATTATAACAAGAACACCATCAATTTCAGACAGAGCCAAGAAGTTAAACTCTTTATCTCATTTTTTACTCCAAGATCAGAGTGCATCACCGTGAAGCAGCTGCAGTTATTAAAATGCGTTTTGATTTATTTAATGTTTTACAGCCATTACTGGAACAGAGAGTTATCAGCAGAAAATGGAGGACTGGACGGGCAGATCTTCATTTCCTTCCGTGCACGGAGTCAACAGCATCGAGAAACCGGAAAGTGACATTAAATACAACCAGGTGAACTGTTAATTTATGCTTTATTTATTCTAGCATGAGGTGTTTAATCTCCAATATTAGCAAGCGAAATAAAAAAAGTGATGTCCTTTTAGGGCCCAATTTATTGTTGGTGTGAACCGTGAAGAATACATTTTATCTTTTAATGGAAAGGGAACTAGATGCCAATCTTATTTTTTATTTTTATTTTTTTTTTTAGTGGAGAGATTTCGTGGATCTTAAAACCTTTAAAATGTTCATAATCTAGTTTTCTAAATTGTGTTCCATCGAGTAATATTGCATCATCATATAAAATGATCACAAACTTGATTTCATTTTATTTTCTGGTTTTGTTATTCTTTGTATTCTTCTTGGTGCAAAGGTATATCATTCTAAATTATACCTTTTAATTGTTTTCAGGCTTCATCAAATTTATCAGGATATGTTCCCGCGTGCGCGTACTCCGCTAACCAGTACGGGGTTTACGGAGGGCCCGCCGGTAACTACGGGCACTGGCAGTCTCAGGGCGCGAGCCTCAGCCATCCGAACAGCGGGGCCATGATCCAGAGCCCAAACCTGCACTGCGCCATAGCCTTCAAAAACCCAGCCCGGGACGGTAAGAGCAAGGCCACCTGTCCTGTCATCCATGATGACCTCTGCACTCAAACAAGAAGTCATTTTTTTAGAGGTTGTGTTAGGCTATGAATTTGCAATTAACATCACAATGAAACTTTAACAGAATCGCTGCAGTAAAACATTTTAGTTTGTAAGCTATAACTTGGGCTATAGAAATAAAAAGCTAAAAAGTTTGTTTGCTGACTAAAAGTAAGAAGTGTGTCCCGCTAAATTCAGCTCAATTCAGTTTACCTTCTCTGAATAAATGCCATATTTTAGAAATCCAAGATTGTGAATTTATTGTGAAGTTGTTTGTTGCTGAAGTAACGTAAAAATTGGGTAAATACAGTGATACAAACTCTACGAAATCTTATGGACAAATTTAGTCTAATTTAATATTTTATTTAATGATTTATGTGCTTGGATTAAGATCAAAACAAGACACTGGTTATTGACTTTATCCATTTTTTGAAGTGAGGTAACCCGTTGCCTTAAAATTATTAATAACTTCATGCCTAATTGAAAAAAAAAAGTTGACAATTCCACATAACTTTTCAACTAAGCGGTTAGGTTAAGTTGAGTTTCAACTGATCACTTTTTAAAGTGAAGGTGGTTCTGCAAACCAACAGGGAACGTTCTGTTTACGTATATATGACCCTGCTATAACCCAGCATAGAACGTTCGGATTTCCGTGGAACGTTCGGGGAACCTAAAGTTCACAGAACACTCTAAAAACCTAAAATTGTTAGCAGGGATATTGTTAAGAAATCTACAGTATACATTTACTGTAAAAATGTTGATGTTTTTATGGCTAAAAAGCGATCTCTTTTTAGAAAGCAAGCGCTTGATGACACGATTTCCCTGCGCAAATATTTTATAAAAATGTTATTCTTTATGCTGTTCATGTTAAGGTGTTTTATGTTCATTTAGCTCATTTTAATTGCATTATTTGCTGTGTTTACTGTGACGGCATGGCAATGCTGTCTTTATTTTATAGGCTATGCCAATTTGAATGCACACAGCTGCCAGTTTTATAACTTAAAGGCAATAGTTCTCACAAAAACACTCAAGTTGTTCCAAACCTGCATGAATTTCTTTCTTCTGCCGAACACAAAAGACTATTTTAAAGATACCAGACAGTTGACAAACTTACATAGTATTTTTTTTCTAATGGAAGTCAATGACTGTTTGATTACAAATATTCTTCAAAATACCTTCCTTTGTGTCCAACGGAAGAAAGAAACTCATACAGGTTTGGAACAACATAAGGGTGAGCAAGTAATGACATCCCTTTAATGCAATGTGTCCCTTTACAACATTTTACCCCCGACATTGCGGTGTATATGTCACTCTGACTTTGTAAAGGAATTATCAGCTGAAAGGCTCATTTCCATCTTGTTTGCTACATAAACACTCCTCTCTCTCTCTCTCTTGGCTCCAGCTGTAGAAAGAAAGAGTCCTCTGAGCAAACATCAGCACGACGTTCATGGACTCTCAGAGTCATAAGAACACAAAGAGCAGAAGAGAAAACAACTTTCATCTGTTCATCCTTCAAAGACTCGCTCGTCTGGATAAGCAACACAGTCTCATGAAGATGCGATATCTATACCACGAGTGTCATTTCTCGTGGCATTTATACGCCAAAAGTGTTTTTTTCGTGTATATGGTACGCACTAAAAAACCCTGGGTTAGGTTTAGGGGGGAGGGGGTGGGGAGTTCGTGCGTATT
>NC_142781.1:32651741-32796741 GCF_988280905.1 Pimephales promelas | reverse complement strand
ACGAGCCCGCACTTCCTAACACTAGAGTCTCTGACACCAAATTGACACCATTGAAATAAAGAATCACAAAATGACTCTTCTTTACTATAGTGTGTTTCTTCCTCATTCATCACACACATCCTGAAGTGCAGCTTCATGGGAAATGAGCTAATGGATGCTCATGGGATCTCAGCAGTTTAGGGTTACTCTGTTTGTTGAGCACTTATACAAGTGTGTGTGTGTGTTGCCCATTTCTGTCGTTTCACCCATCCTGGTGTTCAAACCCAGGCTGTTTCTTCTAAACAGTCTGTGTTTGCTCTTGTATTATAGTCATAAGGCCGCCGAGGAAGCCTGCGGTGCTGATCAGCGACGGGCTCAGCACTTCTTCTGTTTGTTTGGGTGATGATATGCAGGCTTGGCTTTGAAAGATGACTGGACTGACTGACCTTTTAGAAGTCATAAGGATATAAACTATTGTCCAGAAGTCCTTAAAATGATGGGTTTTATGAGGTTAAAAAAAATTTGATTAACCATTTTTGCTTCCCCACACTGCTGGGTTGTTTCAACCCAAATTTGGGTCAAATATGGACAAACCCAAATGTTGGGTTAAAAATGCAATTACAAAATGTACAGTTGAATTTGAAAGTTAAAGTTGGGTTCAAATTTGAAATTAAAATTTTAAACCAACATTTGGGTTTGTCTATATTCTACCCAAATTTGGGTTGAGACAACCCAGCATTGCTTAGAGTGCAAAGAACCTTTCAGTGAACAGTTACACTCTGTGGTATTCTGGGTTGTTTTAAACCAACTTTGGGTCAAATATGGACAAACCCAACTGTTGGGTTAAAAATGTAATAAAAAATTCAACCCAATGGCTGGGTTTGTCCATATTTGACCCAAAGTTGGGTTAAAAATACCCAGCATTTTTAGAGTGTATATTTATAGTCATATTTTTGTCTTATATAGTGTGAAGAAATATTCCACTATAGAACCTTGTGTGGAATGGAAATGTTCCATGGATGTTTAAGGTTCTTTGTGGAATCATCAATGCAAATAAATAAGCTTTATTTTTAAGAGAGAGAGAGAGAGAGAGAGAGAGAGAGAGAGAGAGAGAGAGAGAGAGAGAGAGAGAGAGAGAGAGAGAGAGAGACAGAGAGAGAGAGTATTTGTTTTAGTTGTGGCTTGTTTGAGCCGGCAGCTTGCCGAAGTAATGTTGAGAATATTTGCATGAAAAAAACAAGAATTTTCTCTTTTTGACAAAAACAAAACTTTATTGTTCAATGGTTGGGAAAGATAAATTCCACGCTATATTTAATTTTGTCATTTCACCAGAACATCAACAAGATTTTGTCAGTCGAAACAGTTTTGAGGTCAATGATCTAATTTTGTGTCTAGAAAAAAGTGATATTGTATTATGTTGGATATCAGTTTTTTCACAGTAAAAAATATTTTCATGATTTGTTAGTGCAACTTTTTTTGATTTTGTCAAATCAACTTTTCAGATTCACTTCAGATAACATAATATTTGGAGTTTCTATTTATTAAACCGATCTCCTTCATTGTATAAACAACATTATAAGCCAACCAGGTAACTTACTTTTTTAAATTTGTTTACAGTAATAAGAGATTTGTTTACACATTTATGATTTTAGATTTGTGGAGAAAAATTACAGTTTGGTAATTTGAGGTTAAAATAATTGGCACAGAAGTCCCAATTGGGTCCATGTTGTTACTAGTGTTATTGCTATTATATTACTTAATACTTACTGTTATTTTTATTTAATACTTATATTTACTAATTCAGTGGGTTATTATTCAATAATTCCACAAATTAGATGTATGTCAGACATCTTCGCTTTTCATTAAAACCTATTTGTGAAAATTTTAATTCATAGTGTTGCTATTATGCATCTTCAAATAATATATGCAATTAAATTTGTTAATATTAATATCCCTAGGATAAAAGTATCTTTCAGATTAACCTCTTTTACTGGGATTCTGCTTTGTGATCGATAATAAATTCAAAACACGGTTGTTTAAGAAATGAAAAGCCACGAACTGTTGCCAAACTTATAAAATTGCAAGAAACAATAATAACCGCAATAATGATCCGAACATAGACTCGGATACTGACCTGGCAATGGCAGTATGCTACAATTTAAAAGTAAATGCACATTTGGGGTTCAGAAAATGTTTAGTACTGATCTTGCGAGAGTCAAACAAACTATACATTTTGTGCATGCTCCCCAGAATCCTCCCCTCTCCCCAGCAGCCCACCCTATATGACTTCACTGTATCCCATAATGCAATGCTCCGGATGTTAACAGCTTCCTCATCTGTGGGCAATGCAAGAAACAGATGCGGAAAACTGCAACTCTATATGCCATGTTTCTATTGAGCTTTAATATGCAGTCAGGGTCCTGATTTAAAGATGTAAAAGTATGAAAGTGTGCCTTTTTTTTATGAAAAGTAGTATTTTGCAATAACAAACTGAGGTTTGTTTTCCCACAGAACTTTTGATTCTGAAGAGGAGAGAAAAAAGACGCCTTTGCTTGTTAAGAGGCATTATGAGACCGCCTGCGCTTTCAACAGTGTTTAAAGGTGCCTATTTCAAAATCATCTACCATGATTGAAAGACCTGGATAAGAGCTTTTTGCGGTCATGTGACACCGAGTTGTGTTTCATCTTTTGCACTGACTCTCTGCTGACCTTGTCAGAGTGTTTCATTTGCAACGGTGGTTGGCAACCGTCAAACTCGTTTTTCCACCGCAGTGACACGACTGTCTCTAATCTGAGCTCCACTAAACACAGTCTGCACATTGGACAAAAGAAAGAAAGAAATGAAAAGAAAAGCGAGGTATTGAGATGCTTTCCATTGATGCCATTGTGTTGATTGCTGCTGAAAACGCGGTGTGAATATGTCTGCGAGTCAAAGGCATCTTTAATGAAAAGCTGCACGCACACATGAACTGAACCGATCGCTATCTCCTCCTGAGGAGAGAAAACTCAAGTCTTGACTGCAATCGGGGAATTCCATCTCAACTCACTGGCTGACGTCCACGGAATATCTCCGATATGGAAAAGGCCCACTAAGTAAAGTGTGTGTGCAAAGAAATGTCATGATTTCTGAGAATTTAATGCAACTTAGAATAGCTTGTGAAAACGAAAAGCACAACAATTTCCAAATAAGCAATTTTAAAAGGGTTGTAACCTCTTCACGTCTAAATTTGCTCAGTCACACTTCTTCAGATCATTTACTTTAGACTGACAAATCTGTCATCATCCACCCACTCTCATGTCACTTGAAACTCCTATGACTCTTTCCCCCAATGAACACAAAGCAGCCATTATCAAAATGTTCTATGCAACAAAAATGCAATATGATCACCGGCTGTCTGATGTGGTTTTAATTTTATTAAAAGAAATAAAAAATAACTACCATTGTTTGTAGTTTATTTTGCTTTAGTAGTCATGTCTTATCTCGCCTATAGGGAAAAATGTGAGCCCTCAACTGGTGTCCTTAAAAAAAGTGCATAACGCCCCAGTGTGTGTGTGTGTGTGTCCCGTTTACCTTCTCAGCAGCTCTGATGGCGGTGACTGATAGCAGAGACCCAACCTCATGGAAATCAACCAACATATCACAACCAATGGCTTTACCCTGCCGTGCCACACAGCACACGACCCCATTCCTCCATTTCCTACTTCACTTCATCACCAGCCTTGGCAAACGACTGTGAACAATTATCAGGGGCACAGTACTGATTCTCTAATAGCTCCATTAGCCTTAGCAAGTCCTTTCTGACGCTAGGAGCTGTTTAATCCGAAACATCAGTGCTGAGACGGCACATTCTGAAGCGCTTTTGACTTCTTTGATTCAGCAAAATGTAAACTTCAGTGTTTTAGACACAATTATGATTGTATCAATGTGTGTGTGTGTGTTGGACGGTTCTCACTGACCTCATTTGAGTTCAAATTTGTGTTCTCTTGTTCAGGCTATGGTATGTTTTCATTTAAATTTAACAGCGCCAAAACTTCTTCAAAACGTGCTCGACCTTGACCCGGCATTAAAGGGATAGTTCACCCAAAAAATGAAAGTCTGCATTACTTACCCTCATGTTTTTTTCCAAACCTCTATGAGCTGTTGAACACAAAAGAAGATATTTTAAAGAATGGTATCCATTGACTTCCATAGAAAAAAAAAATATTGAAATCAATGGCTACCGTCAACTGTCTGGTTACAACAAATATCTTATTTTATGTTAAAACGAAGATAGAAAGTCATACCGGAACAGTAAATGATGATACAATTTTCATTTTTGGGTGAACTATCCCTTTAAATGTGGGTGTAACAATATATCGTGCCACAATATGTCGCAATACAAAAATGTTACAATGCGTATAGTAGATAGTGACAATGGATAGTCCCCCCAAAATAAAATTTACTGTTTGAGAAAAAATTAAATTTTTCAGAGTTTTAGTGTACTACATTAAACCACTAAACGTTGATTATAATATAATAATGCAATGGGGGAATATTTGTAGGTCCTGATAATGCCAAATATGTCTATACCAGTAAAAAGTGGCTGACATTATTTTAAATATATCTAGTCAGTGAAACTTTATAATTCTTTATTTTTAGCTTCAGAATCATTAATATTTTTATTATGGTGTCACCATTGTCCTTGGGTTACAAGCACCAAGTCCAAGCCTTTATTTATTTAAACAATGTTGTACAAACTGGTTTGCGTGTGTTGCCCCTTTAAGACGTTGCCCCTTTAAGACATTGCCGCTTTAAGACTCGTTGCCCGTTTAATTGATGACGCAAAGTGTTCCTGTGAGGAAGAAATGCGAGCTGATCCAAGTTGGAGTGTTATATGTGTGCGTGCATCCTATAAAGTGAGTTAATTCTTGTCATTATACACTTAGGAGAAAGTTCATATTGTAATCTTGTGTATAAGTGTTGTTTGTTGAAGCTATTGAAACTAAATTCGAGTGTTCTATGGTGCCTCTCTAACGATCGTTACATGCATGATCATATTCATATCTGCCGTCGAATTATGCGATCGTTGATCATCATACTGCTGTCATATTTTATGTTGAAATAGATTGTTTTCTTTATTTAATATGTTGGTAGTAAATTGCAAGTATAGGGTTGAGTTGATGGCGATTATAGTTAAATGGCCTATTCTGATGCTAATATTGCTAATCGTGGCACTATTGTATTTAACTCTTATTGCAAGTTATATTCCGCACAGATTGTATCATTGTTTATTGTATTGGATTGTTAGATAATTGGATCTGAAGTCTGTATTTACTTATTGTTATTTCTCTTTGTACAGACCACACACAAACATACTCCAGTAAAGATATGGAAAGAAATAACAGTGGTTGACTGAGTTCCTGGGTTCTGATAGGCCCATCCAGGGCGAGTGTTGCTTATCCTTCAGTCCTTAAGAGATAAAGTCAAATTACCAATTCCAAAGCCAACAAATGGTCCTTCGAGCCGGAGACACTTCCCTGGATTGAGATGTCAGCCAGTTCTACACCAGTAAACCCATCGGTTCGTCCAAAGCGCCGTCCAGCCTATTTACAAGATTATGAGGTGGATTTCCCACGTTTTCATAGATCAGCTTTACCAGTGAGTATTAGAGAAGCAGCAGTGGAGTCGTCTGATGATGATGATTACTCTCCATCACGTATTAGAGTATCTACAGCGAAACCTCAAAGAGCACAGTTTACCGGCTTTTCTGGCCCTCCGAGGCTGACTGAGCATCATGACCTCCCGAACCCTCTACAGCAGCGAATTTCTACCTCTTCTCGCCAGTCATTACCACAATATCTGAATCGACAGCTACAGTTTGAATCCAATGCAGAGTCCCTTCCACATGGTGATGGATACCAGAGTGATCAGTCAACTGCTAGCTCTATAAAGTTGCAAAGGATCTCAGAGGAGAATGCTAGACTCCATGAAACACAGCAGGCCATTAAAGCTGACCTTGAACGATTTGAGACGGCCAAAGATGAGTTGATTGAGCTTTTAAACAGAGCTTGTAGTCTCCAAAGGCCCTTATCTACTCCTAAGACCCAGTCTAATCGTCCATCAGTTAAATTTCACCATGCCGAGCATTTGAGTGATGAAGACTGGCCAGAGCCTCCTCCACCAATCACGTATGAAGAGCCCGAAGCTATGAATAAGCACAACAAGCAAAGGCTTTACAGCAGTACAAGGGCAATACCAACTTTCAGTTCCCGACTCACTTCAATGGAGAAGTCTATGGATTTTCACCATCCAAGTCAGTATGATGAGCATCTGAGGTATGGTCAATACCCTCCCCAAACGACAAGTCCTCAGTATGTTTATGACCACCCATGGGAATCATTCACACGTCCAAATTCTGAACATCACCGAATGGCATCCTATAATATGGCACCTTCCATGGCATCTATGGAGCTGACTGAGAAATATTACAAAGGACCATGCCCCACCATTCCATTCTTCCGCAACAAAGATCCAAGTGAGTTTGCTCGATTAAAAATGGCCTTAGACAACCTCTTGCCACCTGACAGTACTGAAATGTTCAAATATCAAGTCCTGGTTGACCATCTGAAATTGGACGATGCATGTCTAATAGCAGACTCCTTCTTGCACTCCCCTACACCTTACAGAGACACCATGATGGCCCTCAATGAACGGTTTGGTCAGCCCCACCAGGTAGCATTAAAAAGGATTGCTACTATTCTTGATTCTCCTGATATAAGCCGCAATGACCCCTCAGCCTTTGAAAAGTTCTCCCTTCAAGTGCAGTCTTTAGTTGGTCTTCTAAAGACATTGGGCCAGGCGGGTAGCATTGAGTTGCAGTGTGGGTCGCATGTTGCACGCCTCCTCAGTAAGCTGCCACCTGAAAGACGGGCTGATTTTCGCCGCCACATGTTACACCGGCCTGGGGTGACATACTCATTGATGGATCTGGCCGACTGGCTAAAATATGAATCTTGGTGCCAAAGCTATGATGATCAGTCAGCAAGAGGAGAAAGCCGACCCAAACGAGAGTCTCGGGTAGCTCCATGGTCACGCCGAACCACTGCCACTGTTCTGACTGGGTCTGGGAACAGTGCTGAGGTAGCAAATGCTACATATTCTTCTGATAAGGCTGATGAGAAAGCTAAGAGTAGGCCCTCAGTATATTGCTCTTACTGTCAGAGCTCTGATCATGCATTCAGTCAATGCCCCAAAATTCCAAACCTCACCAGAGATCAGCTCTCAGAGTGGATACGTGCCAATAGGAGATGCTGGCGTTGTGGCCTTGCTCATCAGGCTATCCACTGTGGTCTAAAGAAACCATGTCCGCTTTGTCAGAGAAAGCATCTGCGAATCCTCCATGTGGTAAACGAGAGGCCTGTCATAAAGGTATCCAAAACAGAGGCTTGCCTAGTCAGCTCAGCGACACAAATGTTGTACCTGAACAAACCAGTCAGCAGTAATAAGGTTTTACTCAAAATTGTCAGAGTGTTCTTACACCATGGCAACTGCACACTGGACACATTCGCAATCCTTGATGATGGTTCTGAGCGTACGATGCTCCTGCCAGAGGCAGCACAGAAGCTTGGCTTAAGAGGGACACAAGAAAGCTTAGCTCTGAGAACCATCCGTCATGATGTGCAAACCCTTGATGGAGCTTCAGTCTCATTCTCCATTTCTCCATACTCCAATCCGAAGAAGCGATATCTCATATCCAGAGCCTTTACTGCCCCACAGCTTGACCTCGTTGATCATTCTTACCCCATTCCAAAGCTGCAGAAGCAATACAAACACTTGGTTGGACTACCACTGCAGTGTTTTGAAAGGGCGAAACCTCTTGTCCTTGTTGGTGCAGATCAAACACACATAATCTCACCAATTGAGCCAGTAAGACTTGGTCCACCTGGGGGTCCAGCTGCAATAAGAACCAAATTAGGATGGACACTCCAGGGCCCTACCAGCCTGTTGGAGCAGAGACTTGAGCCAAAACAGTGTCTCCACATATCCATTCCTCTCAGCACTACAGAACTGTTCAAGAATGTTGAAAAGCTGTGGCAAGTTGATGTTTTGCCATTTCAGAAGGAAAGAGAGTACACAAGATCCAAGCAGGACCAAAGGGCCATTGAGTTACTGGAAAGCAAGACAGTTCGTGTAGAGGTGGATGGAATACGTCGCTATGCAACACCCTTGTTGCGTAAATGTGACATGCCATATCTTCATGCTACTATGGAAGCTGTCATGCCACGTCTACGAAGTACTGAGAGGAAACTTGCCAAAAACCCGCCACAAGCTGAAGCTTATTCCTTAGAGATCCAGAAATTGGTTCAGTCCGGAGCCATCAGAAAGCTCCTTCCAGAAGAAATGGGAAGTGATGGTGAATCCTGGTTCATCCCACACCATATGGTGTGCCACAATGGGAAAAATCGTGTGGTGTTTGATTGCTCCTTTCAGTTCAGTGGTCTCAGTTTAAATGATTCACTCCTCGCTGGCCCCACCTTGGGTTCATCACTTCTGGGGGTCTTGCTCAGATTCCGTGAACATGCAGTGGCCATCAGTGCAGACATCCGGGGCATGTTTCATCAGGTCCGCCTTCTTCCAGAAGATAGACCACTTCTTCGGTTTGTCTGGCGTGACTCAAAGGAAAAAGGTCCACCTGATGTCTTTGAATGGCAGGTTCTGCCATTTGGCACAACATGCAGCCCCTGTTGTGCTACGTTCGCTTTACAACAGCAAGTGAGAGAACATAGCCAACCTAACGAAGATGTGAGGTTCTCAATCGAACGGTGCTTTTACGTTGACAATTGCTTGCAGAGTTTGTCATCACCAGAGGAGGCTAAGCAATTAGTTGACAAGTTGAGGGATCTGTTAGCTGAAGGAGGCTTCGAGTTGAGACAATGGGCCAGCAATGTGCCATCTGTCATTCACCATCTTCCACGTGAAGCCAGATCGGATGGTCTGGAACTCTGGCTAGCTCATGAAAGGACAGATGTCCAGGAGTCCACGTTGGGTCTTAGCTGGAATTGCCCTGTAGATGTACTGACTTACCGTCACCGGCCCATAAACCATGGCGCTCCCACAATGAGGATTATTTATAAAGTTTTAGCAAGTCAGTACGACCCCTTGGGATATATCCTTCCATTTACTACCAGGGCTAAAGTTCTGGTCCAACAACTTTGGAGCAAGCAGCACAGCTGGGATGACACCCAACTTCCCCAGACTTTAGTCCAGAGCTGGAACGAATGGGAAGGTGAACTTCAGTTTCTTCACAAGATCAGTTTCCCAAGGGCATATGTACCAACTTCAGTAGATCAGACCAGATCTGTTACAGACCTTCATGTGTTTAGTGATGCCTCAGAGAGTTCATATGGAGCAGTCACTTACCTGCGCACCGAAGATCAGCTTGGTAAGATCCATTTGTCATTCATACTGGCACGTTCTAGGGTAGCGCCAAAAAGAGTCCTGTCAATGCCTCGTTTGGAGCTCTGTGCTGCTGTAATCGGTGCTCAGTTGGCAAACCTGTTGGAGAAAGAGTTAACTTTGCCACTTCGCCACACAGTCCTTTGGACAGACTCCACCACTGTGCTGTCCTGGATTCAATCAGAGTCCTGCCATTTTAAAGTCTTCGTTGGGACAAGAGTGGCAGAAATCCACGAGCTCACCAACTTCACTGCCTGGCGATATGTGAATTCAAGTCAGAATCCTGCAGATGACCTCACAAGGGGAAAGACTCTGAAAGAACTTGCCAAGCCTAACAGATGGAGCCAAGGGCCCCCATTCCTGCTCCTTCCACCTGAAAGCTGGCCCACAAACCCTACAGAGCGCCCTGAGATTGACAAATCTGAGCTTAAGAAATCTGCATTCTGTGGAGTCGTAGCTGTAGAGGAACCAACTGGAAATAAGTACAGGACATGGGCAGAATTAGTAAAGGCTACTGCACAGGAGCTACATGGGGCGGCTGGACAGTCAGGAGAACCTACAGCAAGCATGTATCAAGCAGCAGAGACATGCATCCTCCAGAAGGTGCAAAATGAGAGTTTTCCGGAGGAATTACAACGACTGAAAGCAGGCAAGGCTCTTCAACATAATAGCCGCTTACTCACCCTAGCTGCAGAGTATGACCCGTCTACCAATCTAATACGGGTTGGTGGTAGGCTAAGACGTGCTGAAACATTAGATCCTGCCCTTAAACATCCCATTGTCTTAGAATCTAGACATCCAGCTGTGAAGTTACTCCTCCAGGATTATGATGAAAGACTCTGTCATCCAGGCCCTGATCGGGTATTTGCAGAACTAAGACGACAATTCTGGGTCCTAAGAGGAAGAGCAGCTATCCGCAGCTTACAACATGCCTGTATAAAATGCCAACGTCTGAGAGCCAAGCCTACAATTCCCAAAATGGCAGACCTTCCTTTAGCACGCTTGCGTCTCCACAAGCCAGCCTTTCATTCAACTGGGATGGATTGCTTTGGTCCCTTTCTTGTAAAGATTGGTCGACGAGTAGAAAAGAGGTGGGGAATCCTCTACAAATGTCTTACCACCCGGGCTGTACACATAGACCTTCTGTACAGTTTGGACACTGATTCCTTTCTGATGTCACTTCGGAGGTTTATTGCACGTAGAGGCTCCCCAGTAGAATTACTGTCAGACCAAGGAACAAATTTCCGAGGTGGGGAAAGGGAACTCTGGGAAGCATTTCAGAGTATGTCACCTGAGCTTCAGCAAAGACTTGCACCATTGAAGATTGCATTCCATTTCAATCCTCCTGCAGCACCACACTTTGGGGGAGTTTGGGAGAGGGAGATAAAATCCATTAAATTGGCACTATCTGCGACCATTGGAGCACAAACTGTCTCAGAAGAAGTACTCAGGACTGTGTTAGTTGAAGTGGAGAACATCCTTAATTCAAAACCCCTTGGGTATGTATCTTCTAATGTGGCTGATCCTGATCCGGTAACGCCCAACCTTCTTCTCATGGGGCGGCTAGATAACTCCCTGCCTGCGGTCATATACCCTAAAGAAGAAGGCTTAAGTCGTCGTCGGTGGAGGCACTCCCAGGTGCTTGCTGACCACTTCTGGTCCTCCTTTATCCGCCATTACCTTCCGAACCTGCAGGTCAGACAGAAATGGCACCGCACCTACCCTAATATAACCACGGGCACGATAGTCATGATAGTGGATCCTCAACAGTCCAGAGCACATTGGCCTATTGGAAGAGTTGTTCAAGTGCACCCCAGCCAAGACTCGCAAGTGAGATCAGTGGACGTACAAGTTCAAGGGAAGGTTTATACTAGACCCGTGGCTCGACTGGTGGCATTACCCCCCATCCCAGAAGATATGGAAGAGCCCGACACACCCCCTGCAGCATTGGTAACTAACACGCAACCATCTTGAATGTCAAATTGAACACAATTTGGGGGCGGCTGTACAAACTGGTTTGCGTGTGTTGCCCCTTTAAGACGTTGCCCCTTTAAGACATTGCCGCTTTAAGACTCGTTGCCCGTTTAATTGATGACGCAAAGTGTTCCTGTGAGGAAGAAATGCGAGCTGATCCAAGTTGGAGTGTTATATGTGTGCGTGCATCCTATAAAGTGAGTTAATTCTTGTCATTATACACTTAGGAGAAAGTTCATATTGTAATCTTGTGTATAAGTGTTGTTTGTTGAAGCTATTGAAACTAAATTCGAGTGTTCTATGGTGCCTCTCTAACGATCGTTACATGCATGATCATATTCATATCTGCCGTCGAATTATGCGATCGTTGATCATCATACTGCTGTCATATTTTATGTTGAAATAGATTGTTTTCTTTATTTAATATGTTGGTAGTAAATTGCAAGTATAGGGTTGAGTTGATGGCCATTATAGTTAAATGGCCTATTCTGATGCTAATATTGCTAATCGTGGCACTATTGTATTTAACTCTTATTGCAAGTTATATTCCGCACAGATTGTATCATTGTTTATTGTATTGGATTGTTAGATAATTGGATCTGAAGTCTGTATTTACTTATTGTTATTTCTCTTTGTACAGACCACACACAAACATACTCCAGTAAAGATATGGAAAGAAATAACAGTGGTTGACTGAGTTCCTGGGTTCTGATAGGCCCATCCAGGGCGAGTGTTGCTTATCCTTCAGTCCTTAAGAGATAAAGTCAAATTACCAATTCCAAATCCAACAAATGTAATATCAAATTTAGCATTTTAATCAACAGTACATTTTTGGTTAACAATGTACTGTTTTACCACGTCTTGGAGTATCGCAATAATAGTTCAGTATCGTGAATCGTGACATGAGGGTATCGTTACACCCCTACTGATGACCCCATTGACCTGGCAGTTTAAAAACAAGACAAAAAACTTAAACTGAGAAAAGAGAACATTAAAAACAGTGATTCAACTGTTTGTCCATGTGCCAACATCATTAAGTTCTTATTAAATGAAAAAAAAGCTAAATAAACAAAAATGTAGAGACATATTTTTAAATCGCTGAGAATATGATGAGAGAAAGTGGACATAGTAACTGTTCTCCAAAGCATCTTTAAGTCACATTTCTAATCTATTAAGGTCAGTGTTAACAGCATGTACGGCAAAATGTAAGTGGGTCTCATGGGGAGACGGCCCTCAAATCTCACTCTGTTTCCTCTCTTGTGAAACTTGAAGCTTCAGCGTCGACGGACGGGTGAGTGGCCGAGCCACACCTCATTCCCAGAGGAGCTTTAAAAGCCTCGCTCCTAATCCCTTAACTAAATATTGTCAGATTATTTTGTCTGTAAATGCCGTGAGGGTTTGCTTCTGCAGAAAATCTCCGGAGATTAAGAGATCAGAAACACTCAGGTAGGTGGGAATGTGAAGGTGAAGATCATGACCGGGACGCCAGCGACAGCGAAGACACCTAGAGGAAAATGTTATTGCTCAGAATGCTCTTTCAAGGAAGTAGAGTCATTTTCTCCATTTCATCTTATTGCAAACAATTAAAGAGATCTCATTGCTTTCCAGAGGGCAGTTATGGATGAATCTCAGTTGTTCAGTCATACGCCACTGCTAACAGCATTGTTGTTCCTATGGACGTACTTATTATCACTTCATTATTCTTCATACAGACTGAATCAAATGTTATTGTGTCTCACGTGAAGCCAGTAGTCCTCATCTCATCCGTCACTTGTGTGTGCGCAGAGTGAGTGAGGATGTGTTGTTTCCTCTCAGCTCATCAGCTCTGAATAGGTTGTGTGTACACACTAGTGTGAGAGAGATGCATCAAATGGGGGCTCATTCAGGACCTGCAGTGGAGGAGGATGTTTTCAGCCCTTCTGGGTGGTTCTGTGGACGCCCCTGATGCAGATAGTATTGTCAATGTGAAAAGGTGATGTGTTAGCTACAAAAGAAAAGAAGGAAGAGCGAGAGAGATGCATGCTGGGATACATGTGCAGGTAGACTGTCTGCAACAATGGTGCTCTTTGGCTCTAGAGAGACTTATCTATGTATACAACTAAACGAACTCACACACGCAAATGCTCAAACATGTACACTGTAAAAAATGATCGTGATTTTAACGGTAAAAGACTGTAAAAATGCTACAGTGTAAAACTGTTAATTGGTTAACAGAACCTTTCTTTACTATATACGGTAAATAACTGCGATAGATCTAATGGTAAATTTAATGTAATTTTACTGTAAAATACCGTTAAATTTACAGTTTTTAAAGTGAAAACGAACAATTCATTGTATAATTTACAGTGAAAACCCGTTAATTGACATTCTAACCATTCCCTGCATGATGCTTCGCATTTGATGTATATTTTTGTTGAAATAGCTTGTTTCTTCATAGTTTGCTTTGTCTTTTTCTAATCTGTTATGTACAATAGGGTTTTATATGACATTTAATGTTGTTAAATTAATGTTTATTGCCTTTTTAAAATTTCATGTGCGTTTGAGTAAATCACACTGTGCAACTTCTATTAATATTAAGACTCTTGTGGAAGAGTTGCATTGTGAGCTTCCATATATCATGTGTCTCATCACTGCTGTGATTGTTGGTTGTCAGTGTATTACAATGGTTTAAAACAGACATTAATACTTCAAATGGTTGATCATTTAACAGTAGCCTATCAGATAAGAATAAAATATGGTTTATTTCTGTAAATTTAAGTTAAGTCTGTAAAACCTTGTTAATGTTCTGGCAACCAGCTGTCGGTATTTTACCATAAATTTAACACATTTTTTACAGTGTAGATGTAAACGCTTTATTTGGAATTACATTTTAATAAGATATCTTAAATGGACATTGAAAATCAAAATTCCTGTCGTTTCAAACCCGTAAGACTTTCGTTCATTTTCGGAACACAAATGAAGATCTTTTTGATGAAATCTGAGAGCTTTCTGTCCCTCCATTGGCAACTAAAAGATCATAAAGAGATTATACAACTAATCCACATGAATTGAGTAGTTCAGTCCAAATTTTCTGAAGAGATAATCACTTAATCATGTACAGATTTAATTTAGTCTTTTATTCACATTTAAACATTGATTATTGAACATTAAACATTAAGAGAAACTCAATAGAACCTGCTTAGCATGCGAGGACAAACCTCATTGGTTCTTGCAGAAGCTCAAACGTGCTGCGTAAAAGGAGAATGAACCTCATTGGTTCTTGCAGAAGCTCAAACGTGCTGCGTAAAAGGAGAATGAACCTCATTGGTTCTTGCAGAAGGTCATATATGTGCTGCGTAACACAAAAATGAACCTCATCGGTTCTTGCAGAAGCTCAAATGTGTTACGTGACACAAGAATGAACCTCATTGGTTCTTGCAGAAGGTCATATATGTGCTGCGTAACACAAAAATGAACCTCATCGGTTCTTGCAGAAGCTCAAATGTGTTACGTGACACAAGAATTAACCTCATTGGTTCTTGCAGAAGTTCAAAAATGCTGCAAATGAACCTAATTTGTTCTTCAACGTCAAGCAAACATGCTTGAGCTTCCGTTTATTACAACTGACGAGTGAATTGATGAATGTTCATATATATAACTTTAATCTGTTTAAATTTTGATTAAACTGTTCAATTCATATGGAATGGTTTCAGGATCTCTTTATGAACTTTTTGAAGTGTGAATGTGGTAGTTGTGCAGCAAACCCTTTAATATCAGTGAATTTTTGGAACTGTGTTAAAAGTATATAATGTTAAACAGCATTTAAGACTTTAAGAAGTTTTTTAAAGAGGCTGACAATTAGACACTTGTGTCCTCTGTTAATATCACTGACACACAACTGTCCTTGACTGATCAAAAGGTCTCAAAGGGAATAAAAAAATACTTGACCCTGGTAAAAATGGTACAGTCACACTCATTAGTTTACAATAAACAGATTAAGAAATGCAATTAAAAGTGATCTTAGGAGTTATACGTCTCACCTTTCAAATCACCCCCTCATTTGTTCCATGTCGGTGATAAGAAGCTTTAATCATCGACTCGGTCTCAGGAGAAACAGTCTAACGTTCATGGTCTGCCTGCAATGTCTTTGCTAATGGGTTCAGGCAAGCAGTCTTACCAGATATTACAAGGATATCAATGACAGGAGCCTGTCGACTATCAGTTAATAATGTTAAACATGAATATTAAAAATGGCATTTACTTGATTAGTAGAAAAAAAGATTAAAAACACTGGTTTGACAAAGTTAGAATTCAGTGTAGGCCTATACTTTTTAATATTAATAACACTTTTTATAACGTTAAAAAAAAGAAAAAAAAAGAAAAATCCTATGTAGGCTAGATATATTAATTTATTAGCAGAATATGTCCAAACAATTCTAAATGATTTGAAATACTATCAAAGCACTTACAGACTGCTTTAGAAAGTAAGAGTGTGGGGAGACATTAAAAAGAGAGAGTGATTAACTACAGGTGACAATGTCTTATACATATTCTTCTGTTGATCTTGCCCTTGACTGAATTTTAATAGTTGGTCAAAGTTCAGGAAAATGGCGACATTTTCTTGTAAAACAGTCTGGTTCATGTGGTCTGTTTGACACTATAGGCTACCAACCCGATCTCACGAGAATTCGTACGAATTTTACACGGTGGCTAATTCGTAACATTTTGTACTACCTCACTCGTACGAATTAGTACGTTTTTGCTAAATCGTACATATTTGACGAATTTGCCTATGAATTCGTACGAATGACCTACCCCTGACCCCGCCCCTAAACCTACCCATCACGTGGCTTTGGACAAATCGTACGAATTCGTACGAGACTACGAGTGAGGTCGTTTGAGAATTCGTACGAGTGAGGTCGTTTGAAGTACGTATTAGTACGAATTGGTCGTGAGATAGCGTAGACTATTGTCATAAGCAGTGGTGGACAGTAAAACTAGCGAAGCTGTTAGTTTAACCAACACTCTTAGTAGCAGCTAGATGGCGTCGTTGTTATTTTTTAAATTATAAAGCTTTCAGTGACATTTTTATTAAACGTGTGGATTTCAGCTAAAAAGTAGCGTGTGCGTTATTCACAACAAACCGGCTGTTTACAATCATGTCCGATTCAGGAATTAATAATTCATTTCGACATTCTGAATCGTGGAAATTTGATTCTGAATCGATCGGAGCTGTTCCAGCGTGACTCACTCAACTGAATCGGTTCCTCCAAACAGAGACTCCTCGCGAGTTCAGCAGCCATGTTGTGGCTCCATTGTCATATCTTGCCAGGTTCAAGAGATTAATAAGCGATATGAGAAAATAATCGGAAATAAACAAGTAGGCGTAGGCTACGTTAATGTTTGTTTTTTTTCCAGGCCGAAGATGACGATGCTTTTACATAGAAGACAACCAACACAGCCTGCTATTCAGGTGAGCAAACTGCTGTTTGGGTTTTGGATTTGAACATTCGTTTGGCCAATAATAAGTAACCAGCAACCGCCAGGAAAGTCCTTAAAAACAAATAGAAATTGTCAGAACCCAATTCTGTGTGCATTTTAACATTTTAAAATGAATGTGTTGAAAGAGTTAAAGTTATTCTGAAACAATGTTGATGTCTGACGTGTGTTGCTATGTATTTAAACGCTATCTTTTAAGTTAGACAGCTAGAAGTACAGTTGGAAATGCAAGGACTGAAATAATTTAAGCCTTTATTGTATGGTATGTTTCAATAGATGTGGTAATTGATGACTTTAATACATGAAAATATAAACATTTAAAAATGTCATGAGATCACAGAAAGACAGTGTTTGACTTTGCTGTTTTATTGTTAGTCTATAACCAATAAACCAGCCAATAAGAACGTATGTTTAAGTCATTTCAAGTGTTTTCAATGAGGCATTTTGTTATTTTTTCCCTTTTAATGGACGCGCAGCACACATTTGAGCGTTATGCAGAGAGGAAACTGCAGCAGACCACCCACTCCTGCACGTCTGAAACGGGGTCCAGAGAGGGTAATTAAGCTGTTTTCTCAGGTCATACAAGTCTTGCTCGTTAAAAATGAGAGGAGTGACGGTTGGTTGTAAGGTGGAATACGCCAAAGACTGCCGCCAAAGAAACTCCAGTGCCAAATATATTTTGCTGTTAATGAAGGACGGGACGCCATTAATATAATGGTCATCACTCTCATTGTGTGTGAGCGATCATCTGTCTCTGTGAATCTGATGACACGCCAAGAAGGTCAAGGTCGTATTCAACCTTAAAACCAAAAGAAAAAGACAACATTAATTAGGCACTGTAAAAAATATTTTCAAGATTTGTTATCACAACATATTTTCTTTTGTCAAATCAACTCAATTTTGAGCTTCTGATGGTTAAATTAATCTACTTCATTGTATTAACTCACTTTTTCCAGTTCAATCAACTTCAAATTTTAAGGCAACCCAGGTTACTTACTTTTTTAAGTTAAACCAACAATATTTTTTACAGTGTAGTAATCACAACATTTTTTCTTTTGTCAAATCAACTTAAATAATTTATTTAGTTAAGATAACATATAATTTTGAGTTTCTGATGGTTAAATTAATCTCCTTCATTGTATTAACTCACTTTTTCCAGTTCAATGAACTTAAAATTTTAAAGCAACCAGGTTACTTACTTTTTTAAGTTAAACCATTAATATATTTTTTTACAGTGTTGAAATGATAGTGCATCCAACATTTAAAACAATTTATTTACTCACCCTCATGCCAATTTCTCTCAAAAAATCCTGTCGTCAATGGCGCGCAATGAATTCTGGGCTAGACAAGGTGGAGAAGGATCCATCTATTGCCTCTGAAACAAAGGGCACATTTTAAGGCCGCGTTTGAAGAAGCCTTCGAAGGATGCAGCCTCTAGTCTGAATTGGGACGCTGCGAAAGGTGTGCAAGATGCAGGCAGTCAAGAGGGGTGATGGTGTGTGTGTGTGTGTGTGTGTGTCACAACCCGCACTGCTCGCCGCTGTTTGTAAGCAAAGCCAAGCAGAGAGATTATCTGCAGCAAGAGCTGTGGGCTGTTGTAAATGATCTGTCGTGTGGGTGATAAACCCTGTCAAAAGCACCTCTAGCGCGGCACCTGGGCTTAAAGAAAGTCATGCTCAGATTTGTCTCTTGTGCAAGATTAAAATCAGGATGCGGTTGACTTCAGGGTAGGACTGAAGGGTTTATTTAAATCTAATGAATATTTTTCATTTCACACAAAGATATTACTGCAGACATCTCTGTGTATCTCTGGGTTTTGCATCTGCTAAAGCATGAGAACAAGCCGTTTTCATTGTTGCAAACCATCCGTATAGGAAACACTGAGCCGTGTGCGAGTGTGTGTGTGTGTGTGCATTTTTTAAGTATTCCTCACAGTGTTAATCACCAATGCTAATTACAACAAACCTCTGAACAGCCTGACTGGAATCTGTAAAGATTCTGAGGATGATTGCGGCATAATATGTACACAGCAAACCACGGCATCGCATTTGGATCATCCAAAAGAAACAGCAGCAAACCCACAATAAATATTGTGACTGAAAATAGAAATAGCTTAAAATAGAAAAATCTTTTTCTTAACTCGTTGTGCACGTCTAACAAGCTCCATCAGCCAATCGATTCTGTCGTTACAGATGAAAGCAAATTACAGATCTAAAATTTGTCGTAATTGCTGTGATTAAATGGTTGGAAACGGGTGATAGCATCTGTCAGCCCTCCACCCACTAAAGAATGAGACTCAGCCATTAAATTATCCAGCTATCAGGAGTGCTGGAGTCCTACTTTGAAGTTGTTGGTTTAGAGAAATAGCGGGACTCGATTATGGGCAAAATTAGGGTGGCAGGCCGACCGGGAAGGCGCCGCGGCGTAAAGGGTCAACACCGAAAGAGGGCGGGTGCCAGTCGTATTTGGGTAACATGTTACTGCCATTTCTGAGAATAATTTGTTGTTTCTGGAAACAGATTACTTAATCTAATGGGTTTGTAAATTAATAAAATCCTATAGGCATGAAATAAACTCTTCAAAGAGTTGCTGTTAGCATTCTTATTTAGTTGTTTACTGAAGGCGCAGACACAGCCCAAATCTTAACAAAAGTCATTCAAATACATTTGAAAAGTTTAACACAATTGAAGAAACTAAATGAAATTGCTGGTGCTGATGGTTTTTTAATTATTATTATTGATTACTAACAATTATTGTAGTCATAACATTACAAATAGAGTCATATACACTACTGTTCAAAATATGTGACCCATAGCACCCTTTAGCGTCAATATGAGACGCAGATATATATGGGCCAGAAGGCGCCTCCTAGTGGTCTAACCTAACCCTACCCCAGACTGAAACCTACCTATAACCGAAGCGTGTTATATTGACGCTAAGGGTGCAATGTGCGTTGGATGTATAGACTACGCATTGTCAAAAGCGTCTTTACGTGACGCCCTAGGATGAGAATGCGTTGGTATATCCTAACAAACCACACATCAATGAAAAACTTTTTTTATTTAGCTTTCAGAGGATGTATAAATCTCAATTTTAAAAAAATGGACACATAAGACTGCTTTTGTGGTCCAGGGTCACATATGCACACAATTTTTTTTAAAATGTTTTTGAAAGAAGACTCTTCTGCTCACCAACGATGCATTTATTTGATCCAAAACACAGTACAATTGTGAAATATTATTACAATTTAAAATAACCATTTTCTATTGGCTTATATTTAAAAATATAATTTATTCCTCTGATGGCAAAGCTGAATTATCAGCATTATTGTCACATGATCCTTCATAAATTATCTTCAAAAAAGGAAAATAAACATCTTTAGTTACATTATAAATTTATACTGTCAAATGATTGCATCCTTGCTGAATAAAAGTATTTATTTAAAAAGAAAAAAAAAATGGGATCCCAATCTTTTGAACAGTATAGTCTTTATTGCACCAAAATGTAAATAAACTACAACAGTTAAATATAGCCGTTAACATTGCGGCTTCCATTTCTGTTCTCGTAATAGCCCACCTTGGTAAATGTGGGTTATCAAAAGACGTCAGGAAATCCCCAATTTCATCCACGGAAGGCTCATCTCCGAGTATGGATACTGAGTTTGGCTGGGCTGCCGTGAATTCCCTGTAGCCACAGACAGTTAAAGAGGCACTGATGCACATCGATCAGAACACATCATTTGGGCTGGAGCTCACACGGACAGAAGGGAAAATGACAGAGTGAGTCAAGCCAAGGGGGAGAATGGGTTTCCTGTCCACAGAATATTCCTGAGCTGTGATGATAGCGCAGGAATGACCGTCAGGGCCCCAGAAGGGCAAGTCTCACAGAACAACATCTACAGTAGACTCGCTCAGAATCCTGTTAATCTAAAGCCACACTACTAAGTATTCATCACATGTTAAAATGTTCTAAAACAAAGGGGGGTTTCACATGTAATGCACCCAAGAGGTAACTTTCAGTGAACAGTTCTTTGAAGAACATTTGAATATTCTAAAGAACCTTTGTGGAATGTAAAGGTTCCATGGAGAACCATCAAAGCCAATAAATAACTCCGGATCGTGATGCTTTTAAATCTCAGGTCTGAATCCTGAAATCCAACCACAAAAAGAGAGACCACACCTGCTGCAAAGTGTCCATTAAACACCCATTTGTGTGTTAATGATGTGAATCTGTTTGGACGCACTTGTTGTATATGTCACTACTGGCTTTACAGTGACTGTTACGCCCATATTTCTTTTCAACACCTAAAACCTGTAATACCCAGATGCAGGACTCTGAATAGACTCCGACATGCTGTTGTGTGTATACATGTTTAGGCTACTAACAGGCCACCTAAATATTTGTGTTACTAACATTTCATTGTGGTAACACCTTTGCGAGACAGGACGGCATCATATACAGCAACATGTTCAACATACTGCCACTTTGATTTCAAATGTACTCCATTATCTGATTAAAAAGAGGCAGTTTACTATATCCGCATCTCATCTGAATGTCTCCTGGGATCAAGCTCGAGATATAGGGGGTTTTCCAGCATCTCATTTGGGAATGTTTATGTAACCCTTACAATAATTTGGGCTGTTTGTTTCGAGTCCAGCCGGTGGTAATGAAGCCAGTTGAACTTAACTGCAAAGAAACCGTTTGAAAGCTCTGTTTGTTTTCACTCAGTCTTATCGAAAGATTTGAGAGCAATTACACTTTGATATAATTACTATTAGATTTAAACTGACTGCAGTCTTCAGAAAACAAGGCAGGAGCTTTAATGGAGTTTTGGGATCGTGGGTGGCATTGCATAGTCTTAAAAGTCTTTAAGTATCCAGAATTATTTGATGCTATTTGATTTAAAAAGTTTTTGGTGTGTGTGTGTGTGTGTTCTGGTTTATCTCATTTGTTTAAATTTAGGTTATAGGTCTTGATCTGTGAAGTCACAAAAATGAGTCTGCCAAAAATAGGACCAAAAATGAATTCTTTTCCTTTTACTTTAAAATATTTTAACGAGTAATTAATAAAAATTAAGGATAAGAATAAAATACTGAAATGGGGCATTTCACGAGCACTTCACACCATGAAAATAACAATTAATAATTATCTATGCAGATCTGCAATGATTCTGTTCTTTTGGTATGTTTTGAATCAGAGTGAATGGTTGGCTCACTCTGTTTTATAGCCTAATATTTCCACACATTTAATGCATCCCAGCAATAAACCATCCAGGGTAATGAACTTGAATAATGTTTCAGTGAGAAACATGTATGCATGTTATCCTATATGCATTACTGGAATGCAAAATAGGGCCTATATAAATATATTTTAACACTACAAACGTTTTGATTAAGAGAGATTGTGTTTTTTTTTAAAGAGAGAAATTAATCAACAAAACAAATTGATTAAACGAAAGTTCTCTCCCAAGTAAAATGTTTCATTACACTTCAAGTTTATGTTTTAGGCCTAAGTGTGTGTGTGGTTGGAATCAGGTCAGAACAGAGCAATCGTAAAAAAAAGAGAGAAAATGTTTCTTAATTTTAATTGAATGTAGCTGCTAAACTATGCTAATTATTGCCTAAATAAAAAGTGTTTAGAAACGGTTGATTCGAAATGTCTGCGTCACTCGAATGTTCCCGATGTCAAGTCGCATATTGTTAGCCTACGTAATGTAAACAAATATTTAAGTACAATTCTGTATCGATTTGAAAAATATTTGGTTTGAAGCAAAAGAAAATGTTTATTAAAAGCTCAGTTCAAATTTCGAGAAGGAACTTGTAGGCTATAAATATAGGTCCTAAAAGACAAAATTAGCTTACACTTAACAATCAAAACCATGGTAAATCGTTATTTCATATTAGTTTGACAGACGGATCGACACTTGGACAACAGCAATTCGACATAATGTCGTATAACAATAAAAACAGTAGTGTAGGCCTACTGAATCCATCTCAAAACACATCAGAATCTTCACACCGCATTTCCTTCTGACGACGCAACACTGCCATCTACTGACCGGGAGAGACTACTGCAAACTCAAAAGTATAAAGTAAATATTTTGTTGAATATAGTCCTAAATCTAACCCTAACTTATACCTAAAATCAGAGATAAATAATATAGGTAGAATAGGCTAACAAGTTCCATGGTTTTAAGCCTGAACTTGACATAATCTGAAAATATGTTCCTGAAATCTGATTGGTTGATTGGAATATTGTTTCAGAATCAACAAAGATGTCAATCCAGGAACATGTTTTACAAATCACATTCACCGCTATTTAACTTAATGTATAAATCAAAGATAATTAACAAGAAATCAATAAATATCTATAAGGCCTTTTCTCATATAGGCTACGTAAAACAGTTTTCAAATAGTACTTTTTAAAAAAGTTGCTGCCTTAAATTTTTCAGTAGTCATTTCAAATTTCATTTAAATCGCATTAAACTGATTTAAATGAGATGAATCTTGAAAATTGCTTAACTTATTTTTATGAGTTAAATGTTCATATTTTACAGTATCCAAAAAAAACTGAACTCCATCATTTGAGTGTATACCAGGTTATTAGTGTAATGAACAATGTTTGTTTGTTTCTGTCAAGAAAACCATGAGAGTTTTTTTTATTTTTACATTTAGTAGCCTACATCTTATTTAACCTAGGCTATATATATATATGTATGTATATATGACCACCAGCAGGAACAAGAATGAGGTTTGATGTTTGACCAGATCAAACTCAATGCACAATTAACTTCTCTGAAACGCACTTCTGGAAAATCACTTCAGTCGTGGTCTTTCTGGCTAATGCGTTGTCTTATAAAACTGATCCAGCGATTGTCCATTTTCCATCTCATCGCTGACATAAATCAGAGGTCTATTAATTCATGACTTTAGTTCTCGTAATGAATAACCTCTGAAGATCTTGTCTGCATTTTGCACTTTGCAAAAAAAATGTCTGATGGAAAAGTCAGTCTTTAATGATTTAAACTGAATGATGGCTGGCCTGTTAAAAGTCAAACGAAAGAATGCAAACGTTAAGAACAATCATCAGCATTCTCTTCCAAGGCTTTCATCCGCAGGGTAAAGCACCTGCAGTACGCCGGCCGTCTGCAGCGGGATCATCCTGTGCGGCCTGAGCAGCCTGTCTTCACATGGGGCTCAACGATCGGCCGGGGAACTGAGTGGAAGTTGTAAAAATAGATGAAAAAACCCAGTAAAAGAATTCATCCTCATTTGGCTGTGACGGTGGTCTGGGTTTTTTTGTCCCGGGTGTATCCTCAGCAGCTGAAATCACTGAAGATGTTTGTGTTTGCAGGGAAAATATCACATCTATCATTCATTTGGGGCTTGTAGGCCAGAACCGTTTCCACGTTTGACATACGGCTCAGTCAAGCGGTTTCATGTTACGCTACTTTCCAAAAACCCCATTCTCATTCACTGCAGCACAGATTCATTTTACCTGACCCCATATTACAGAGGAAAAAGCACCAAGATAGATAGAGAGATAGACAGACAGACAGACAGACAGACAGACAGACAGATAGATAGATAGATAGATAGATAGATAGATAGATAGATAGATAGATAGATAGATAGATAGACGGACAGACAGACAGACAGATAGATAGATAGATAGATAGATAGATAGATAGATAGATAGATAGATAGATAGATAGATAGATAGATAGATAGATAGATAGACAGACAGACAGACAGATAGATAGATAGACAGACACAGACAGACAGATAAATAGACAGAGAGACAGACAGATGGATAGATAGACAGACAGCTAGATAGACAGATAGACAGACAGACAGACAGACAGATAGATAGATAGATAGATAGATAGATAGATAGATAGATAGATAGATAGATAGATAGATAGATAGATAGATAGATAGATAGATAGATAGATAGATGGATAGATAGATAGACAGACAGCTAGATAGACAGACAGACAGATAGATAGATAGATAGATAGATAGATAGATAGATAGATAGATAGATAGATAGATAGATAGATAGATAGATAGATAGATAGATAGATAGATAGATAGATAGATAGATAGATAGATAGATAGATAGATGGATGGATGTTTAATATTTTTTGTTGAAATTGCAATTAATTTTGTTTCCCCCCAGAAACTTCTTCACTTGAAAAAAATGCTGGGTTGTTTCAACCCATGTTTGGGTCAAATGGAGAAACCCAACCATTGATTTACTTTAAAAATTTAAATTGCTATATTTAACCCAACGTTTGGACTTGACCATATTTTACCCAAACAAACATGCTGATACAACCCAGCATTTTTTTTTTAAGTGTTTAATGAATGGAAAATTTAAAAGCAGCATTTATTTGAAACCAAAGTCTTTTGTAACATTATAAAAGTCTGTCACTTGTGTTCAATTGAATGCATCCTTGCCGAATAAATGTTAACTTTTAATATATAAAGTGATAAAAGAAAACTAAATATGTGTTCTATCTTGATAAATGTGAGTTTTATGTAATGGGACAATGAGGAAGGCCCCAGTTCTGTTCATGTATCTCACCCAAATACAGGAAACCTGCAGTATTTATTTTTCTTGGTCTCTTTGTGCCTTGAGTCTAAAACAGTGTGTCATTACAGTGCTGAAACCTCACAAACACAGAAACGTTCCACACACGTATATGCCAGAAGTGATGTGTGTGTGTGCAGGCCTCGGGTCTCCTCTGCTGGTGGCCTGAGCTCTCATCTGTCCGCTGTTCCTCAGAGGCCATAAATCCTTCAGATGAGATGAAGTCCTTGCGTTCCCTTCTAAACTGCTGCGTGAAATCTGCATGGCCGTGTTTTGACAGCCCGTGGCTTTAAATCAATGTTTTATGACGGCCAGGGAAAACGTGCCCGTGTTCCCGCCGCAGATTTATGTTCATTGGAGTCTGGAGAGTATGATAATCTGGCTTGAGCAGATGTATCGAGAGATACCAAAGGGCTTCTGTGCCAAACGCTCTCATGCGCTGCACAAATGGAGTCCACATGCTGGAGAAAGACCTTGACATCTCTGTTCATCTCCTCAACATCACGCGCCGCTTCTCCTGCCTGATGAATTACACTCATGTTCAACAATATAAGGGAGGGATCAAGTCTCATAATTCATAATTCTGAGTCATACAATCATAAAAGAGCTTAGAGTGGGTATAGAGAACATCACTGCACACACACATGAACTTGATGCCATTGATTTTTTCAGGAATACTGTTTTCCGAGCGGAACAGAGCAGGATGAGGGAATGGAATTTGGTTTCCTCTATGACTGCTAATTTATTTAACTTTTTCTTCAGTGTCATATTGTTTATACATGGACTGTTATATCTGACTGTTGGGCGCCTTATGAAAATGACCAGCATTGGGGAAAGTATTTTTTTAAAGGACATTGTTACAGTATTGGGAGAAACTCTCTCAGTTTTTATGAAAATGTGTTTTATTTCGCATTACCTTTTCTCACCTGATGCGCTTGCTTGCTTGTTTTTTAATAACAACAACAAAAAAGTTATATTATGGCAAATGTCAAGTCAAGTCAAATGTAAAAGCTCTTTAAAGTAGGAGTTCACTTTTGAAAAAAACGTTTGCTGATAATTTACTCACCCCCATGTCATCCAAGATGTCCATGTCATTCTCTCTTCAGTCGAAAAGAAATTAAGGTTTTTGATGAAAACATTCCAGGATTTTTCTCCATATAATGGACTTCAATGGGAACCAAACAGCTCAAGGTCAAAAAGACACTTTCAGTACAAACTGCAAAATGTTCAAAGGGCTTTAAACGATTCCAGACGATGAATAATGTTCTTATCAAGCGAAACGATCGCTCATTTAAAGAATAAATAGCAAAGTTTAAGTTTTATAAGCTCAAATGCTCGCCTTGCTCTGTTCTGTGACGCACGTTCGTGACTCTCCTGTTCGAACTCGTTTATCAAAATTAACAAATCTTTTTCAGAGTCATTTGGTTCATTCAATGAACGAAACGAACGAATTGACTCGGAAAAAGATTTGTTCAACAGGAGAGCGTCACAGAACAGAGCAAGGCGACCATTTTAGCTTATAAAACTTAAATTTTGTTATTTATTTATTAAATGAGCGATCGTTTCGCTTGATAAGACCCTTATTCATCGTCTGGAATCGTTTAAAGCCCTTTGAACAGTTTGCAGTTTGTACTGAAACTGCTTTTGGACCTTGAATGTAGGAATGTAATTTATTCGTGTGACCACTGATGCTGGTCACAGGCATAAATTACAACCAGTTCATTATTTCCCAATTTTACTGTATTTCTGATCAAATAAATTGCGCAGAAGAGACACCAAACCCTATGACACCAAACTTTTGAGTATAGTGGGTTTTTTTTTTTTAAACTCTAATTCTCTTAAATGTTTCAATGTCCGCCTCACAGGTACTGGAGGTCATGATGTGGACACTGGACAGGCGATGGTGGTCTGACAGCGGATCCCCAAACCACACTGGCATAACTCACTCTTCCAGAGCCAGAGCGTCGTCCAGGACAGGCATGAGAGCGGAGCCGAAGCCAACAAAACTAAACAGTGCTTCGGGTCATAAGCTAGCAGATGTTCAATGGCCGACTACAGTCCAAAACATGTTGGTCTTCACATTATGTTTTTATACAGCTTATATATATTTGAATGGTTTGCCTTTAACAATATTTTCGTGCACTGTACTATAGCATCTCGCTCATTATATAGCTCAATGGCTCTGCACACGTATAAAGGCTAACTGAGGATTTTGAACGAGACCGTTAATTATTTTCCCGAAAATGTTTCAATGAAGAAATGAGTCAGATGTATCTTTTTCCCTATGATCTCATGGCCAGCGACGCATTAGCTAATCTGTTATCTAAAGGGGTCTGAATTCTCAGAACAGACTTTCCATCCTTTTTCACTTGATTTCCAGAAATATCTAAACATCCCTAGACTTTAAACATAGTGTGGTTGAGGCATTTACCAAACTCTCTTTCATCCCACATGTCTTCCCACACTGTCCAGTGCACGGAGCCACAGCATGGAAAAAGATTTGAGCAGGCCCACCCATGTCTACCTCACGCCCTTTGGCCCCGATCCTGCGAGATGAGTTTTCCTCACTGCTTCTTCAGTATGATCCTGCTCTACTGTGTCCTGAGAGGAAAGGTCAGGGAAAGTCACAACACTCACACCATTTTCATAGGTGCATATAAATTGTTATAAGCATTTATTCCTCTGAATTCCTAAAAGGTCATTTTAAAGCAAAAAAGAGAAAATAACGTTATAAAACACTGACTGACGAAACAACCATTTCTAACTTTGTCTTGCAGTGTGTGTGCAGGGTCGTTCACTAAACTAAACTAGTTTTTTAAAATTGGTAATTGAAATATATACATATATATATATATATATATATATATATATATATATATATATGTAATTGACTATATATATATATATATATATATATAGCCTAAATATTACATGAAAAAATAAAAAATGCTGCCTTGGCAACAAACTGAAAAGGTTGATGCATTAATATAATATATATATATATATATATATATATATATATATATATATATATATATATATACTAATATATATAAAATGTCAAAGCACATGACAAATATACCATAAAATAAAATAAAAAAGCAAATTAAATGGGACATGGTGTTGTAAAAAAATATTAGATGGGAGGAAATAATATGATTGTCCCTGATAGACCTGACGTCAAAACAATAGTGTGGAGAAATTGTGTCATTTTTAAAGAATAATACAAATTAATAATAATAAACCAGTAATCTGATTAAGATTATGGAATTTTTGCCCTCAGAAAAACATTAAATGATTGTATGTAGGAAAACTATTGGGTTCAATTAGTGTGCAAGAACTTATTTTGCTTTTGTTTCCAACTGGACATAATTTGTAATGGCTTTTATGCATAATCATAAAAAATGCTCAATAAAATGAAAGCGTGATGTCAAATAAATAACGTTATATATATTTTTTATACTGTTTATTTTCACATCTTTTTCAATATTTAGGACTCATTTTGTCATGTGCATGATTTGCAAATCTGATGGAGTTGTCATGCGAAATGCCTGTTGTTTTTCATTAAAATATATTTTCTTTATTTCTTTTCAAAGTGGCTTTGTTTATTTTCCTTCTTTCTAAAAAACAATTTTACAATTATATAAATAAAAAAATAAAATAAAAATATGTTTATCACATTCACAGCACAAACACTGTGCAGACTAATTTACCTCAGGCTTCATTGGTCCACTAATAAAGGACCTTAACGATGGAAATTTCCAGCAATACATGTGACTGGAGTTGATGGAAAGATACAAGGTGAGCCTCAGTTTTACGGATTGGACTAATTGTAATTGAACACCTAATTTTAGTCGGAATTGATATTTTAGTTGAAATGTAATGGTTGTTACTTTCTGAGGGCTTGTAATGGCCTACTTTAACGACAGTTACCTTACTCATGAATTATGTAGAATATAGAATAACAGGCGCTTGATAGAAATGGTTGATGGGTGAAAAGTTTGTCTGATATCATGTCAATATTCACAATCGCTATTAACAATAATATATACATTTGATGTCCTTGTTTATTTACTATAATCGCGTTAAACGCTGTTTGGGCTGTAGAGTGCCGTACCGTTCATTAACACTACGTGTCGCTGTGGAGTTTGTGATGTGGCTGCTGATATCTTTTTCTCTATGCTGTAGTTTTTATGAATTTATATCTCATTTATATCTTTTATATATCAATATGTCTTGATATGCCTCAAAGCTGTTTCTCAATACTTTGTCGTTTTAATTGCTGTTTATCTAAAGATATCTGTGTTTAGTGAGGCAGAATTCATGGGATAGAAAGAATTACATTAATGTGTTTCCCCTTATAATTTTCATCTGTAGGCTATCATTTCATTTTTGTCCATATTATATCAATGGAAATACTGGGAAATGAGTAGTCTAGATGTTTGTTTGTTTGTTTGTTTGTTTGTTTGTTTGTTTTTGGGGATTGATGTGCTTTAGATTTTTGATAATTTATTGTGAATTTGGATAAGTTCATAAAAGAGTTAGAAGAATGGGTGATGACGAAACCGGAAGCGCAGTAAGTTATACCGGTTTGTTGCGTTTCATTATAACGTAACCACCATAACCATCTCCGTAATAACAAAGTACTTTAAATTTGTTGTCTTTTTGCATTGAAATACTTTTCTATGCCTATATAGTCCGTGTGTTATCAGTTTTGTTACACTATTGTTACTTACGATACGCATTAATGCACTTCATTTTTGTACCGTTCCTGTGAGATGTGTTCTTCCGAATCCGGTTTCTTCTCGAGCTGTTTTAAAAACAATAAGCGTATGCTTCTCCTCTTATCGTATAAATTTATAGCCTTTTACTAAAGATTTCCGTGGGGATGAACACAAAGGGTTGGTTTCCCGGACAGAGATTGTCTAGTCCTAGAATAAAATGGCCCGTTAAACCTGATTAACAGAAATCTTCTTTCTATGTCATGGCTTTAAATAGTCCCAGATTTAGTTTAGTCCGGAGTTTAATAAGATGATTTCCTGGAGGAAGACTACAGTTACTCCAGGACTAAATTGATTCTTAAATTAAACCTACTAAGAGGCAGGTTCAACTTCAGATTAACTTTGTGTTTCAAAGAAGACACCTGCATTACTTGGATACACACACATTCAGTACATATATTAATATATAATTTAATTATGTTTTAATTGTATCGGGTTTCTTGTTAAAATGTGATTAGTCCATGTTAAACTAACTTGAAATGGTCACTTAACTTTGACTTCACTTGGGGGCGGTTTCCCGGACAGAAATTAAGCCTAGTCCTAGAATAAAACGGCCCTTTAAAAAAAAATTTGTACCAGGTCCTCGATCCGAGGCTTCACCAAAACGGTAACCCCCCAAAACACTAACATAACATAAGCGTTTAAATAACAACATAATAATAGAACATTAAACATTCACTCTGTTTTCTCATCTTAATAAAATAATTGCATAAAATATCACTTTATTTCAAAATTTACATTTCAGCCCTGTGCAAAGCATGATGGGAAGTGAATGTCATGTATAGGTTACTAGATTGAAACATATTTCAAAATTAAAACATCAAGTGAAGTCAAAGTTAAGTGACCATTTTAAGTTAGTTTAACATGAACTAATCACATTTTAACAAGAAACCCGATACAATTAAAACATAATTAAATGATATATTAATATATGTACTGAATGTGTGTGTATCCAAGTAATGCAGGTGTCTTCTTTGAAACACAAAGTTAATCTGAAGTTAAACCTGCCTTCTGGTAGGTTTAATTAAAGACTCAATTTAGTCCTGGAGTAACTGTAGTCTTCCTCCAGGAAATCGGCTTATTGAACTCTGGATTAAACTAAATCTAGGACTATTTAAAGCCATGACATAGAAAGCAGATTTTTGTTAATCAGGTTTAAAGGGCCATTTTATTCTAGGACTAGGCTTAATCTCTGTCCGGGAAACCGCCCCCAAGTGTAACTAATCTGTACTTAAAGGGATACTCCACTTTTTTTAGAATATGAGTAACCAGACAGTTTCTGGTCTCATTGACTTCCAATAGTAGGAAAAAAAAATACTATGGAAGTCAATGAGACCAGAAACTGTCTGTTAACTAATATTCTTCTAAATATCAGAAAATCGGCTGAATACATTAGAAAACGGTAAAACTCAACTGTTTAACTCTGGGGGAGTGGTAAAATGAGCCTATTTCCAAAAAAAAGTGGAGTATCCCTTTAATCTGTGTTACAAAAAGCCATTTTTAAGACACGATTAACTATTCTAGATTAGGGCCTACTCCAGGCTTAATTTAAACCCTGTCCAGGAAACCGCCCCAATGAGTATTAGAATTTTTTTTTGATGTCATGCTGGGCTGTTTAATCATGCTTAAAGTCAGAATGATATAACTTAAGTTATCAATAGGGGAAGTGGAATAGGCTGTTTTGAAATTTGTTGATATTGTATACATGTTAGATTTTATAAATGTATAGGCCTACTAATTATTGTTAAATAAAACAACAAAAAAGTTAAAAACAAAAATTCTCCCCATCAGGGAATCGAACCCCAGTCTCCCGTGGCAGGCCCCGAAAATGGTTAAGCTTAACTTCTCTTCACTTTTCCCATTCATTCTCTAAGGTAGTACTTAACAGTACGGATGCAATATACCTTTGGCCACACGTAGACTTCCTCGCAATCAAATTATCTAAGAAATAAAAATGTGTTTTCTCCCCGTCGGGGAATCGAACCCCGGTCTTCCGCGTGACAGGCGGAGATACTGTCCACTATACTAACGAGGAAGGCACAGATGTTACCTACTGAGTGTAGGACTTTTAATTTGACATTTCTGCATTTCTAATAAGTGACACAGGCAAGATAAAAGTACCACATCCAGGCTATGAAATTCAGTGCCTTCCTCGTTAGTATAGTGGACAGTATCTCCGCCTGTCACGCGGAAGACCGGGGTTCGATTCCCCGACGGGGAGAAAATACATTTTTATTTCTTAGATAATTTGATTGCCAGGAAGTCTACGTGTGGCCAAAGGTATATTGCATCCGTACTTTTAAGCACTACCTTAGAGAATGAATGGGAAAAGTTAAGGGAAGTTAACACGAAGACTTGAAGAAAATGCTTTTTTATTTCTTAGTCAATTTGATAACAAGCTTATACCTAGAGTGGAGCAGTTAAAAGTACCTAAAAAACCTCCAATAAATTACAAATTTCTGTTAGCAAAATTGAATGAGTAAAAATTACAGTAGGAAACCAAACTTTTGATAGAATAATATTTGTTTTTTATTTATATATTAAACTTTACAAACCATTCAAAACTATTTACTGTTGATGATGATGAAAAACAACGTATAAAAACAAACACAATTCGAGTGGACCAGTTAAACGATTCAACTTATTTATGATTATGTTTGTCATGGTCAAAAAAAGAGTTCTAAATTGATATATTTTTTTGTTAATAAATATAAATTATACTTTGCTTATAAAGCTTAGATTTTTTTCTTCTTCATGCATTTATTCTTAAATCGATTGGTGGACCCAGTCATGTAGGCAGCCAGCAAGTGTCCAGCATACATGCTGTTTTAGAATATATTTATTTGCATACTTTAATATGTCATAGTTTTGATTATTTTACTATAAGTATAATCAATAATCAACTATATTTTATTATTTTACTATTTGAGCAATGGCTCAAAATCAAAATGCTACACAGTTTATTGCATTTTTTTTTATTGCATAACGTTTTTGCTTGGTGTATTTCCTTTAGCAGACACTTTATCCTAGGTCCTAGTTCAATGTGTTTACTGTTTGTTTTTTTTTTATGTTAAGCCGCCTTTCTACCGTACCATGCCAGGAAATATCGACGAATATTATGTTTACAAGTAAAGCCAAAGCCGCTTTAAGGCAATAATATCCCGTAAGAAGACGACCTATGGTAAAAGCGACCTGAATCCGTGAGCGATGACGAACCCGGAAGTAAATCCTTTTACCCACAATGCAATGGAGCACTATACATTTCATTAAGTGTTTTTTAAATTTTATTAACCCATACACTCTTGTTTGTTATACATTTTAGTTGCATAATCGTTTTAATATTATAATACATTGTACTATAGCATAATATTTGCAGTGTTTATGTCTGTGATGTTGTCACCGTTCGTGTGAAACGTGTTTCTGTTAGTCTGGTCCGTGCTGGTGCTCTGCTAATCTTCAGTACACTCATGTTTCTCTTCAGATCGTATAAATCTTTCGCCTTTTACTAAAGATTTCCGTGGGGAGGAACACAATGAGTATAATCTAATTTTTTGATGCCCTGCTTAACGGCGGGGCTTCCTTTTCTTGGTGAAAATAAGATTGAGCAGATTGTGCGTCAATAGTTTGGCAACGTAAGTTATCATTAGTCGTTTTTCTCACAGCGCTAAGCATGGAGTTTCGTTGGTTCAGTCTTTATTTCAGGATGGCAGTTACGTTTCAGGTGAAAGTGGACACGATGTTTTTGAGGCTGGTGAAATAATCCCTCCGAGTACGAAACTTATTGTGCTCTTTTTGTCTCAACACACAACATAGAAACAAGAAATTATGCGGGGCTCATAAATGTCTGTCCGTCACTTGGCCAAAAGTGCTCGTCACTTTCAGTTTGGTGTTTTCGTTAGTTTCTGATGTTAGAATTCAAAATAACTTTTGTTTCCCACTGATGTAAGAAGACAACGCCCCCTGTCGGTGTGTGTCAGTTTAACAGGGGCCATAAAGTATGTGGTTGTTATTAAATATATATAGGTCTGCGTTTAAAATAAAAAGAGCAGATCGGATGAGTCACTTTATTGAAAATGTACTAACTATCTAGTCTCACAAATAATAATATACGTAAATGTTGAACACGCGGCGTCCGTCACCGTTCTCGTGAAGTGTGTTCCTTATGGCCGGTCACGTGGTGATGTAGTAAGTAAAGCAATACACTCATGTTTCTCTTCATATCGTATAAATCTTTCGCCTTTTACTAAAGATTTCCGTGGGGAGGAACACAATGAGTATAATCTAATTTTTTGATGCCCTGCTTGATTGCGGGGTTTCCTAATGATGTGTAAAATCAGAAATTCTGGGCCTTCACCGCTTTCCACTCACATCAAAAAGGCCAATGTAGAAGATATTAACATATAAATAATGCTTTTGCTTATTTTATATAAAGTTTTGATACAAAGTTGACATAAATATTACATCGAAATTGCATTAAGTGATTAATTCTTTCTGAATTCCTTTCCGAATTTTATTAACCCATACACTCTTGTTTGTTATACAATTTAGTTGCATAATCGTTTTAATATAATAATACATTGTACTATAGCATAATATTTGCAGTGTTTGTCTGTGATGTTGTCACCGTTGGTGTGAAACGTGTTTCTGTTAGTGTGGTCCGTGCTGGTGCTCTGCTAATCTTCAGTACACTCATGTTTCTCTTCAGATCGTATAAATCTTTCGCCTTTTACTAAAGATTTCCGTGGGGAGGAACACAATGAGTATAATCTAATTTTTTGATGCCCTGCTTAACGGCGGGGCTTCCTTTTCTTGGTGAAAATAAGATTGAGCAGATTGTGCGTCAATAGTTTGGCAACGTAAGTTATCATTAGTCGTTTTTCTCACAGCGCTAAGCATGGAGTTTCGTTGGTTCAGTCTTTATTTCAGGATGGCAGTTTCGTTTCAGGTGAAAGTGGACACGATGTTTTTGAGGCTGGTGAAATAATCCCTCCGAGTACGAAACTTATTGTGCTCTTTTTGTCTCAACACACAACATAGAAACAAGAAATTATGCGGGGCTCATAAATGTCTGTCCGTCACTTGGCCAAAAGTGCTCGTCACTTTCAGTTTGGTGTTTTCGTTAGTTTCTGATGTTAGAATTCAAAATAACTTTTGTTTCCCACTGATGTAAGAAGACAACGCCCCCTGTCGGTGTGTGTCAGTTTAACAGGGGCCATAAAGTATGTGGTTGTTATTAAATATATATAGGTCTGCGTTTAAAATAAAAAGAGCAGATCGGATGAGTCACTTTATTGAAAATGTACTAACTATCTAGTCTCACAAATAATAATATACGTAAATGTTGAACACGCGGCGTCCGTCACCGTTCTCGTGAAGTGTGTTCCTTATGGCCGGTCACGTGGTGATGTAGTAAGTAAAGCAATACACTCATGTTTCTCTTCATATCGTATAAATCTTTCGCCTTTTACTAAAGATTTCCGTGGGGAGGAACACAATGAGTATAATCTAATTTTTTGATGCCCTGCTTGATTGCGGGGTTTCCTAATGATGTGTAAAATCAGAAATTCTGGGCCTTCACCGCTTTCCACTCACATCAAAAAGGCCAATGTAGAAGATATTAACATATAAATAATGCTTTTGCTTATTTTATATAAAGTTTTGATACAAAGTTGACATAAATATTACATCGAAATTGCATTAAGTGATTAATTCTTTCTGAATTCCTTTCCGAATTTTATTAACCCATACACTCTTGTTTGTTATACAATTTAGTTGCATAATCGTTTTAATATAATAATACATTGTACTATAGCATAATATTTGCAGTGTTTGTCTGTGATGTTGTCACCGTTGGTGTGAAACGTGTTTCTGTTAGTGTGGTCCGTGCTGGTGCTCTGCTAATCTTCAGTACACTCATGTTTCTCTTCAGATCGTATAAATCTTTCGCCTTTTACTAAAGATTTCCGTGGGGAGGAACACAATGAGTATAATCTAATTTTTTGATGCCCTGCTTAACGGCGGGGCTTCCTTTACTTGGTGAAAATAAGACTAATTTTAATCCATACGATTATAAAGGATTTTAAGCATAGCAAGTTGGGTTTCTTTTATATTACGTGCTTTTGCTTATATTATATAAAGTTTGTTACAAAGTTGACATAAATATTACATTAAAATTGCATCAAGTGATTAATAACTTGGGCTAAAGTCGTTATGCAATTATTCAAGACTAATACTAACAAAATAATAAAATGCAAGAAATTAATAAACTAATAAGATATATTTTAAAAATAATAATATAAAATGTAGGGCAACCAGCAATATAATGGTCTATCAAATGTAGGCTATTTCCAGCCAGTCTATACTGTAACAGCTGTAAAATAAACCTGCCTACATTTCTCATTGTCTTCATTTTTGATGAAGATAATTTGCTACTGCGTAATATTTTATTATAGTAAGTAACACTTTTAAATGTATCATTCAAGAGCAGGGAGTTGTATGTTCGCGTTGACAGTATCTTAAACGTTTTACAATATAATGTTAGAAGACGTTCTCTGAGTGGTTCATAAGTGTGTTTTTTTGTATATAGAACAAAATAGAAATTAATGTATATAGAAATTATGTTTAATAAAAGGCCTGAAGTGTCACTTTATTATTATATAGAATAGATACTAACTATCCAGTCTCACAACAAATATGATTATCTATGTTAAATGTTGAACACACAGTAAACACACCGTTCAGATTGTATAAATCTTTCGCCTTTTACTAAAGATTTCCGTGGGGAGGAACACAATGAGTATAATCTAATTTTTTGATGCCCTGCTTTACTGTGGGGCTTCCTAGTCTTGTGCAAAGATAGATGTATGAATGAATGAAATATATATTTATGATATCATATTTAAAATTAGGGCATATGTTTAAAATTTGTGTAAGTGCTTGATTTAAAGGAAGTAATCAAGCACATTAACACAGGGATAACACGAAGGATGATATTTTGAAGAATGATTGGAACCAAACTTTTATTTGGCTTCAATGACTTCCATAGTAGAAAAAAAAATCCTATGTAAGTCAATGGTGCCAAGTCTCCAATTGTTCTTCAAAAGATATTCAGAAGAAAGACACTCATACAGTTTATGACAGAATTTTCATTTTGGGGTGGAGTATCCCTTTAGTTTATTGCAATAATACATCTAAATGATAATTAAGTGACTATTAACTTTTAAAACATTAATTTAGAATTAATGAGAGAAATTCATTAATTAATTGTAGGCATTAATCAGAGACATAGTCACCCGAGCCATGGGCTGCTCTCAATGCTACCCGCAGGCCAGCATCAGGACGCACACCAGCCGAACTCTTGATCCATCATGTTCAATAAACATAAACAGTCTAACGGTCTACACAGCACAACATAATCTACTGTAAACAACATACATATGTCTTCAACATCTGTATCTATTGTATGTATAAATACCTTTTTTGTATTCTGTATATTGTATATTATTTATTGTTTTATACGGTACTGTAATTGTCTGCACATTAGATGTGTAAATGTATGTAATCGGATGTTTACTGTCCATCATGTCATGACTCGGAATTGCACCCAAGAATTTCACCCACTGTTGCACTTGTGTATGTGGTTGTGTGACAAAAAAAAGGATTTGATTTTGTTTGATTGATTAAATGTTGAACATTTCACCGTAGGCCTATACAATTTATTTCCAGTCAATTCACTTCCCAGATTGACTAATTTACATCTCCAAAATGTCTGGAAAGGATCTGCATTGCCTGTGTAACTATCTGATACACGTCTTTAAAAAGTCAGTTTCACATCAATTCTAAATCAAACATCTGAAAGACATTTTCTTTATGAAGATTATATGCGACTGCATAATATTTTATTAAATAATACAGCTAATAAATATCCTTCAAGAGCAGTGAGTTCTATTCCCGTTTTAATGACAGTATTGTTATCGTAGGTTCTTGGGCACATTGAGTAGTATGAATGAAGCTGCAGACTCAGAGACCTGCATCTACAGTCCCCCTGCACACAGAGTACCGCATTCTCAGACCCCTCGTTTTTCGAGACAGCGCAAACATGTGAAGAACTTAAGGCAAAACGTGAGTAGGCTATCTTCAATTTTATTTAGCGAATTGTAGTAGCCTACTCGTTTGATTTATTTTTTAATAAAACTAATTTAGCTCATCGATACATCGATACAGTCCATTTAATATTTGTAAAGATAGTTTGTAACAAGATTTGAGCCGTTAATGTATGTTTTTTCGCCCTTTTCCCCCTGAAAATATGTTGATAGCTAACGTTAGCCTTTAACCTTGGACTTTTTTTATATATATCGTAAATGCTGCAGTTATGTTCACTGCCCATTCTGTGCCCCCATATTTTTCAAACCCACAAAGTTGTCCAAAGTTAAAAAAATTAGCAAACATCTTTTTTCTTTGTTTTTTCTTTCTTTTTGACACATCATAAGACTTGTGCTATCGGGCCTATGCTGTTGTATTCTAGGGTACACCATACATCGATGGAGTTGCCCCTGCCGAACCCAGCAACATATGATTTTATGATTATGCAAAGCGACTTATAAATGAGTTTTTTTTTTATGTAATTGAAGACGAAAAGTAAAGTCACAAACACAGTTTTTCTTCCTTTTTTTCTTTTCAGCAAGATGATGTTTAGGTGAACATTAAATAAAGTACAGAATTGTTTATTATTTGTGTTTAGTCTATTCTGATTTGTTTTGCTTCGCATTCAAAATATCATTCAAAAATAATAATAACATTTATAACATTCAAAATATGGTAATGTTAAAATAAGATTACCATACCAATAATGCAATAATGCAAAAATAACATTCAAAATATGGTAATGTTAATTAGACTTATAGGTTGAACTGAAAGAAAAAATGGAATTTGATTTAAAATATATATATATATATATAAAAAACTATGTAGCAATATAATATCACATACTATTTTTCAGAAGATATTTCAATCTGTAATTGTATCCCTTCCATCAGTAACAATGAGTTTTTTTTTGGCACATGCATTACGCAGGGAACGCAAATATTTATTGGATAATTTATTTGGAGACCGTAATATTGCATCCTATTGTTTTTAATTGTATTTGGATAAGCGTGCGCTGCACTCTGTGGGCGGGTGTTATACGATCTTTCGAACAGCAGGAGGCGCTGTGTTCGAAAAACGAGGGGTCTGAGAATGCGGGACTCTGGGTGGGGGGGCTGTAGATGCAAGCTCCTAGTAATATTGGGGCAGGACCATAGACAGGGGCAGGACTGTAACCATAGACAGGGAAAAAGGTCTCGATGTCCGTCACCGTTCTTGTGAAGTGTGTTCCTCACACTCGGGTCCGTGCTGGTGCAGTGAGGAAACTAGTACACTCATGATTCTCTTCAGATCGTATAAATCTTTCGCCTTTTACTAAAGATTTCCGTGGGGAGGAACACAATGAGTATAATATAATTTTTTGATGCCCTGCTTAACCGTGGGGCTTCCTAATGGTGTTTAAAAGAAGAATATGTCAATGCATTGTGCATTGCGTATTGTCACAGAATTAAATTGATCTGTAATGATTGATTTTATATTTTGCGATCATGTGCAGGGGTGATTGACCCTCACCGCTTTCCACTCACAACATATCGACTAAGATAAGAGATACTGACATAAATAATGCTTTTGCTTATTTTATATAAAATTATATACAAAATTGACAAAAATATTACATCAAAATGGCATTAAGTGATTATAACTTCTTATGAAACTTTGCTAACTTGGGTTAAAGTCGTTAAGTAATTATTTAAGACAAACTAATACAATAACAAAAGACAAGACATTAATAAACTAATAAGATATAACAAATAATAATATAAAAAGTAGGGCAACCAGCAATATAATAGTACATCAAATGTAGACTATTTTTATATTAACAGCTAAAGGAGTGTAAAATAAAACTGCCTACATTTCTCATTGTCTTCATTTTTGATGAAGATAATTTGCTACTGCATAATATTTTATTATAATAACGCTAATAAATGTATCATTCAAGAGCAGGGAGTTGTATGTTCGCGTTTTCTTGACAGTATCTTAAACGTTTTACAAAAAAATTGCGCACCCCTTGTTTTAATGTCCCGGAAGTGATGTAGGCGATAATGTGTGATTTACGTTACAGTTGCTTTTTGATAAGAAAACCGATTTAAAAACAATGTTTTTCGACTAGTGTATCTCAAAATGGTTACTTGTCTTACCTTTTCTTTCTTATTATCGAGTTCTTAAAGTCCCCGTGAAATCAAAATTGAACTTATTTACTTTGTTAGGGCATATTACTAGTCTTGTGGTGAACAATTAATCCGTGCAAGTAAATATATATTAAAAAAAATGTTTTACCTTGGTAATCTTTAATCAAAATCTGAAAAGTTACTTCCGGTCTGAAACGGTTGATGACGTAGGTTTCACAGTTTGGGTGGGGAAACGCTTAACCACTCCCCTCAAACCGTTAGTTTGCTATGTATGAGCGAGAGATGGAGAGGAGGAGCGCTAGAGTAATACCCTGCCCTCTGTTCAATATTCCGTTTCACTTGGAAATACGTCACAGCACGGGAGAAAAATCGTTTGCCACTTCCGGTTCACGGGTACTTTAAAATATGATTTTGAACATCTTTTGTTCCATTGGCTCAGACTGGTAGACACTTGTGTTGCATCACGGGAAATTATTCCCAACAAAATAAGACAATACATTTTTGTTGTTTGTACGGCTATTTAAAGGTCGATGAACAGCTAAACTTTGAGAGAAACGAGCGGAAACATGAATCTTCATCTAGATGCCGTTGACTTGTATGGAGTGACGTGTCCCTCACCGTCTCCGAGACGCGTGTTTGCTGAAGTCAGTGCCGCTCAGGCTCTGTTAGCAATTCATACTTACCTGGCAGGGGAGATACCATGATCATGACGGTGGTTCTCCGAAAGTGAGACTTGGCCATTGCACTTTCGGCTTTGTTGACCTTTCCGAATTCTCCAAATGTGAGAATCTCGACTGCATAATTTATGGTAGTGGGGGACTGCGTTCGCGCTCTCCCCTGATTATGTGGTTAAGAAAAGAGTAATTATTCTGTGTACAAATATTTAATAGCTATAATAAGTAGGTTGATCTCTGGTCATCCTGATCTACTTATTAACTCAGTGATGGTCATGATGACATTTAAAGAGTTACTATTTTCACCCTTTTCACGTGAGAAACGGAATGAATATAATGGGATTCTTTGGGGCTTTTATTTCCTTACTTGGGACATTGAGGATACAAAATCAGTTGAGTTTGCTTCTGTTGCAATTTGTTCAATCTTTTTTCATAAAATAACTGGACTATAATGTTAGAAGACGTTCTCTGTGTTAGTTTAACAGGTATCATAAGTGTGTTTTTTATTTATCTTGAAAAATTAAGTTTTTTTTTAATGAGCAGGCCGAATAGGTACTAACTACCCAGTCTCACAACAAATATATCTACGTTAAATGTTGGACACACAGTACCCGTCACCGTTCTCGTGAAGTGTGTTCCTTACACTCCGGTCCGTGCTGGTGCAAAAAGGAAATTAGTACACTCATGTTTCTCTTCAGATCGTATAAATCTTTCGCCTTTTACTAAAGATTTCCGTGGGGAGGAACACAATGAGTATAATCTAATTTTTTGATGCCCCGCTTTACAGTGGGGCTCTCCATACTGTTAAAATATTAGAGCGCAATGTCAAGACTCTGTGACGCAAATTCGACGTGTTGCGCGTGTCGCATGCACTGTACTGTCGCATCTTTAAACACGCAATGGAGAGGGCGGGGCTAACAGACTTGGCTGTTCAATGACTAAATGCTCGTGTGAGTGCATAGTGCAAAGTGCGTCATTTGGGACACAACTTTAATGTTCTTAAAGCTGTAATGTTTTGCTATACTGCACTGTTTTGAATGTAAATTTAGAGAGCTAATGTAATTAAAGGGATATTGTTTAAAAAAATCAAAATGTACTCACCCTCATTTTGTTTTAAACCAGTATATGAGTTTCTTTCTTCTGTTGAACACAAAATAGGACATTTTAAAGAATATTGGTAACCAAACAGTTGCTGGTCCCCGTTGACTTCCATGGCAGGAAAAAAAAGTTGGGGGACCAGAAACCATTAAAAATAAAATCTTCTTTTGTGTCCAACAGAAGAAATAAACTCATACAGAACATGAGTAAATGACAGAATTAAAATTTTTGGGTGAACTAGATGAGCGGATGGTCCGAGGAGGAACAAACCACAAACCGGCGACAGTGTGTTGGACGCCCAGGGCTCATCGATGCATGAGGGCAGTGAAGGCTATCCTGTCAGATCCAACAGAAGGGGTGTGACAACACAGTGCATCTGCTGCGTATGGTGACCAATCAGAGATCTATGATGAACTGGACTTTGCAGCAGTAGAAGAAGGTCATCTGGTCTGAGTCCTGTTTCTTTACATCTCGTATACGTGTTCCCTGTTTAATTGGGAATGTGATGCACCAGGATGGACTGTGGGACGATGGTAATATGGTGGAGGGAGTGAATGTTCTGCTGGGAAACGTGTAAATGTATATATTTAAGATTTATTTTTTGCGTTTTTGCCTATTATTAGGATAGATCCGGGACTCGAATTCGGGTTTCACAACGGCGCACTCGCCCACTAGACTGCACACATTGATCAGGAATGGTTTGAGGTACATGATGAAGGTGTTCAAGATGGGACGTGCTGGACCAACAAGATCAGTCCACAGTGGCTCCACCTCAAACTACAGGACTTGCAGGATCTGCTGACATCTCGGTGTCAGAGACCACAGGACACGTTCAGGCTCTTGTAGAGGTCATGCCTGGGCGGGACGTCACTGTTTTAGTAGCACATGGAGGACCAACAGAATATTAGGCAGGTGGTCATAATGTTTTGCCTCATCCGTGTAAACTCGCAATGTCAGAATTCTGACTTTATGTCTTGCACTCTTAGAAGAAAAGGTTCTTTATAGATCCTTAAAAGATTCTATTAGCGCTACGTATTTGGAACCCCTAAAAGGTTCTATAGACCATTTTGCAAGATGTAAACACTGGTCCAGAAACACTTCCTGTTTCAGTTTGTAACTGTTTTCTTTATTTCAAATGTAAGGAAAACATCTTAAAGATGTTTGTTTAACTTTTTGATTCAGTTTTACATGTTCTGTTGGTTGTATTTTATCCCAGGTTTTATGTAGTGTTAAAAAACTGAAACAGGAAGTGCTTCTGGACCAGTGTTGTTTACATCTTGCAAAATGGTCTATACACTCTTAAAAAAAGGGTTCCTCTGGGTTCTATATAGAACCCTGGGGTTCCATACTTGGCCAATAGAACATTTTACCCAAAAAAATGGTATAGAACCATTTTGGAGTTCCACAAATGAAGCGGGGGATGGAACAATTTCTGGTTCTAAATAGAACCATTTCTTCTAAGAGTGTGCAATTCTGAGTTTGTATCTTAATTCGGAATTGTCGGGAAAGAGTCAGAATTGTTAGATATAAATTTGTATCTTTATGATGGTAAAATGTTATTTAGATTATTCAAAATGTTTTTAACATTAAGAAGAAAAATACTTTTAAGAACTATTCACTGAAAGGTCCTTCTATGCCTATAATCTGATAGAAACATATAATTTAGTTCAGTGGTTCTTTACTGGTTTTGCATTATGACCAGTTCAAACAGATTACAATACTCGTGTGAGTGCGCAAAGTGCGTCATTTGGGACACAACTTTAATGTTCTTAAAGCCACAATATGTATTTTTTCTGCTTTATAAATAGCAAAAATAACTGTATCTATGTTATTTCTATTAGATGTGTACTTAAATTATCCCGACAGTTTCCACCAACTTTCAAATACGGAGAAATTCGTAGTTTAATTTTCCGTTTCGTCGCCCGTCTATGGCGTCATATAACTTTTGACTCTATTTTCTCTAACTTCCTTGCGGAACCCGGCGAAACCGCCAAACACAAAGGGGAACACCGGACTACCGCCAATAAAGCAAAGAAAATGACGAAGAAAAAAACGTAGTACGTATTTTTATGTACGTGACCGCTTCAGCGCGCTCATGCTTACTAAATAAACGCCTCACCTCCGGTGCCGCGCACTCACTAGCTACATTCCCTTTAGCCTTTAGCACATAGTGGATGCATAACGCAAACCCAGTCAAACGTTTGACTGCAGTATCTTATGTGTTTTATAATCCGGTGCGCCCCATATATGAAAAATGTTCTAAAATAGGGCATTCATATTTTACGATCATGTGCAGGGGTGATTCTGGGCCCTCACCGCTTTCCACTCACAACATATAGACCAAGGTAAGAGATATTGACATAAATAATGCGTTTGCTTATTTTATATAAAATTATATACAAAGTTGACAAAATATTACATCAAAATGGCATTAAGTGATTATAACTTCTTATGAAACTTTGCTAACTTGGGTTAAAGTCTTTAAGTAATTATTCAAGACAAACCAATACAATAACAAAAGACAAGACATTAATAAACTAATAAGATATAACAAATAATGATATAAAAAGTAGGGCAACCAATAATATAATAGTACATCAAATGTAGGCTATTTCCAGAGTAAAATAAAACTGCCTACATTTCTCATTGTCTTCATTTTTGACGAAGATAATTTGCTGCTGTATAATATTTTATTATAATAACGCTAATATCATTCAAGAGCAGGGAGTTGTATGCTCGCGTTTTCTTGACAGTATCTTGAACGTTTTACAAAAAATTGCGCACCCCTTGTCGTGTCCCGGAAGTGATGTAGGCGATAATGTGTGATTTACGTTACTGTTGCTTTTTGATAATAAAACCGATTAAAAACAATGTTTTTCGACTAGTATCTCAAAATGGTTAATTGTCTTACATTTTCTTTTGATTTGTGTTTCAAAAATCTTATTATCGAGTTCTTAAAATATGATTTTGAACATCTTTTGTTCCATTGGCTCAGACTGGTAGACACTTGTCTTGCATCACGGGAAATTATTCGCAACAAAATAAGATAATACATTTTTGTTGTTTGTACTGCTATTTAAAGGTCGATGAACAGCTAAACTTTGAGAGAAACGAGCGGAAACATGAATCTTCATCTAGATGCCGTTGACTTGTATGGAGTGACGTGTCCCTCACCGTCTCCGAGACGCGTGTTTGCTGAAGTCAGTGCCGCTTAGGCTCTGTTAGCAACTCATACTTACCTGGCAGGGGAGATACCATGATCATGACGGTGGTTCTCCGAAAGTGAGACTTGGCCATTGCACTTTCGGCTTGGTTGACCTTTCCGAATTCTCCAAATGTGAGAGTCTCGACTGCAAAATTTATGGTAGTGGGGGACTGCGTTCGCGCTCTCCCCTGATTACGTGGTTAAGAAAAGAGTAATTATTCTGTGTACAAATATGTAATAGCTAGAAAAAAGTAGGTTGATCTTTGGTCATCCTGATCTAACTCAGTGATGGTCATGATGACATTTAAAGGGTTACTATATTCACCCTTTACACGTGAGAAACGGAATGAATATAATGGAATTCTTTGGGGCTATTTTTTTCCTAGCTCGGGACATATTAAGGATACAAAATCAGTTGAGTTTGCTTCTGTTGCAATTTGTTCAACCTTTTTTCATAAAATGACTGGACTATAATGTTAGAAGATGTTCTCTGTGTTAGTTTATCAAGTATCATAAGTGTGTGTTTTTTATTTATCTTGAAAAGTACTTCTTTTTTTTAATGAGCAGGCCGAATAGGTAACGTTACTAACTACCCAGTCTCAAACAAATCTCAACAAATATATCTACGTTAAATGTTGAACACACAGTACCCGTCACCGTTCTCGTGAAGTGTGTTCCTTACACTCGGGTCCGTGCTGGTGCAATGAGGAAATTAGTACACTCATGTTTCTCTTCAGATCGTATAAATCTTTCGCCTTTTACTAAAGATTTCCGTGGGGAGGAACACAATGAGTATAATCTAATTTTTTGATGCCCCGCTTTACGGTGGGGCTCTCTATACTGTTAAAATAATAGAACGCAATGTGTTAAGACATTTTGACGCAAATTCGACGTGTTGCACGTACTGTCATGCTCTCTACTGTCGCATCTTTAATTACGTAATAGAGAGAGGGCGGGGCTAACAGACTTGGCTGTTCAATGACAAAATACTCGTGTGAGTGAATAGTGCAAAGTGCGTCATTTGGGACACAACTTTAATGTTCTTAAAGCTGTAATGTTTTGCTATACTGCACTGTTTTGAATGTAAATTTATAGAGAGCTAATGTAATTAAAGGGATATTGTTTTAAAAAAAATCAAAATGTACTCACCCTCATTTTGTTTTAAACCAGTATATGAGTTTCTTTCTTCTGTTGAACACAAAATAGGACATTTTAAAGAATATTGGTAACCAAACAGTTGCTGGTCCCCGTTGACTTCCATGGCAGGAAAAAAATGTTGGGGGACCAGAAACCATTAAAAATAAAATCTTCTTTTGTGTCCAACAGAAGAAATAAACTCATACAGAACATGAGTGAATGACAGAATTTACATTTTTGGGTGAACTATCCCTTTAAGTGTAAACCAAATCTATTTTTGTCTTGTCTTAAATGTCTTAGTTTTTTTGATAATTGAACTTTGTTTTTGCCATAGCCCTGCTACTGACATGGTGTTAAAAACAATAGGAAATGGCATATTTATTCAAGATTAGAGAATAAAGGACAGCATGTGTGTAATATATACAAAATATGGCCAGTGTTTTTATATGCATATTTTTTTAAAAATATATTTTATATTTAACTAAAACATTAAAAGTCTTTGCTTTTCAAATGTTTGAATTTGTGCATTTTGTTTCTTGAAGGCAGACTGGATGGCACTTGTGGAGATTGACCCTTTACCCATAAGCGTCGCACTTAGTACTAGTCGAAACACGAGCGATCTTTGTCCTGCAGAATCCGCCCTCCAGATAACCAGCACAGAGCAGGTAACAAAGCAGCAAATTCTTTAAAATACTGTCTTTTGATTAACAATATTATATTGCGTTGATTGTGTCTGGAACAATCTTAATAATGCAACATTGGGATTGTTGATTCGAATAATTGTCTTTCACTTTCACACTGTTGTGGGTGTGCAGAAAATGTACCCGTTCCTGCATGTGTGCTGATTTTACAGAACTGTGTTTTTGACAACTATTAGAATGACTTGAATTTAACTTAATTGCTACTACTTATGACCTAGACTAGTAGCACTGTTATAAATTTCATAGTAACTTAAGTCCACTTTGAGGTTCCTGTACTATCACAGACCGAGATGACTAAGCACATTATTGAATTTTATATCAGACCAGCTATGTGTCAATGTGGACTATTTCTGGATTCACATATTTTCTAGATTTTTCTCCGTTGTGCACTTTATATCCTGTGATTATTTCTGTTTTCTCAGTCTTGAAGATGGTGGTTTTGTCTAAAGAGCATGGCTATGTGGCGCTCACCGGAGCGGCATCATTTCTCCTGATGGGTCATCTGTCTTATGCTGTGGGGAAGGCTCGGGATAAATACAATGTCCCGGTAACATAACAGACAGCGAATTGTCATGAAAGCTTGTTTCTACAACAAAATAAAAAAATGCATATATAAACGCTAACTACAACTTTTTATCTCACATTTCTGACTTTTCCTGGCAATTGCAAGTTTATATGAGAATTTATGAGATATACTCTGATGAGCCAAAACATTTATGAACGGTCACAGGGGAAGCGAATAACGTTGATCATCTCTTAACAAGGATCTTGGTAGATTAGATGGGAAGTAAACAATCAGTCCTTCAGATTAAAATGTCAGATGCGGGAGAAATGGGCAGATTTTGACGAGGGCCAGATATAGTTATGGCAGAGCGATTGGGTCAGAGTATCTCTGAAACACAGAGGCTTGTGTGTCGCTGTCGGTCAGCTGTGGTGAGAATTTACCAACAGTGTCCGAGGAGATAAGTTCCAACAGAAGGTGTGTGGCACAAGTCACACTATTTAAATGATGGTTATGGGAGGAATTTGTGACAACACACAGTGCATCTGCTGCGTATGGCGACCAATCAGAGATCTATGATGAACTGGACTTTGCAGCAGTAGAAGAAGGTCATCTGGTCTGAGTCCTGTTTCTTTACATCTCGTATACGTGTTCCCTGTTTAATTGGGAATGTGATGCACCAGGTTGGACTGTGGGACGATGGTAATATGGTGGAGGGAGTGAATGTTCTGCTGGGAAACGTGTAAATGTATATATTTAAGATTTATTTTTGGCGTTTTTGCCTATTATTAGGATAGAGCCGGGACTCGAATTCGGCTTTCACAACGGTGCACTCGTCACACTGCACACATTGATCATGAATGGTTTGAGGAAGATGATGAAGGTGTTCAAGGTGGGACGTGCTGGACCAACAAGATCAGTCCACAGCGGCTCCACCTCAAACTACAGGACTTGGAGGATCTGCTGACATCTCGGTGTCAGAGACCACAGGACGCGTTCAGGCTCTTGTAGAGGTCATGCCTGGGCGGGACGTCACTGTTTTAGTAGCACATGGAGGACTGACAGCATATTAGGCAGGTGGTCATAATGTTTTGCCTCATCGGCGTAAACTCGCAATGTCAGAATTCTGACTTTGTCTTGCACTCTTAGAAGAAACGGTTCTATATATAGAACCTTAAAAGGTTCTATTAGCGCTACGTATTTGGAACCCCTAAAAGGTTCTATACACTCTTAAAAAAAGGGTTCCTCTGGGTTCTATATAGAACCCTGGAGTTCCGTACTTGGCCAATAGAACCTTTTACCAAAAAAAAAATGGTTCTATATAGAACCATTTTGGAGTTCCGTATGTGAAGCGGAGGATGGAACCATTTCTGGTTCTTAGAACCATTTCTTCTAATGAGATTGTATCTAAATTTGGAATTGTCAGGAAAAAGTCAGAATTGTTAGATATAAATTTGTATCTTTATGATGGTAAAATGTTCTTTAGATTATTCAAAATGTTTTTAACATTAAGAAGAAAAATACTTTTAAGAACTATTCACTGAAAGGTTCTTCTATGCCTATAATCTGATAGAAACATATAATTTAGTTCAGTGGTTCTTTATTGGTTTTGCATTATGACCCAGACTTTACATTGGACATCATAGGGCGACATTAAGTAAACAAATGTCCTAAAAACAGATATTGATACAATATACAATACTTTTATTAATACATGTCTTTCAGAACACAGTGGTTTGAGAACCCCTTTCTTAGAGCACATTATTACTATTTTGCTTAATGGTTTTGGGTGTAATTAAGTTTGAAAGTATTAATTTTATTTTCCAGTATCCAACAATGTACAGTGATGATCCAGAGACTGGCCACAAATTCAACTGTATCCAGCGAGCTCATCAGAACACGTATGGCGTGCATTAATATTCATCATGCATTAATAGTCTCAATATACATTAATATTTAGCAGTAATATAAAGTTTTCTTTACAATAGATATCAGCTTATTTAATGTTTTACATTTGATCGAGAAGTGATTGGTTGCTTTTCTGATGTTTTATTGATACTGTTGTGGATATTTTGTTTATAATTGTAAAACAAAAAGCATGCAGTATTTTATATATCATGTGCCATTTTCTTGCAGTGTTGAAGTTGTGCCTCTATTCCTGTATCATTTATCTGTGGGTGGGATTCAGCATCCAGTGAGTATAGATTCAAGCTTTATTAACACCCATGCAAGCTAATGCTAATGCTAACTGAGAAACTGTTTCTTGTGTTTCTCAGCGCCTGGCCAGCGCGTTGGGAATGATCTGGATTGTCAGTCGGGTGCTGTACGCTCAAGGATACTCTACTGGAAGTGAGTGTCTTTGCACCTCCACCGAACTGATCTGTGTAGATTTAAGGCAACTGGATTATGAGTACAGCTTGTGAAATGAGTTTGAGTGTTGTGTTCTGTCCTGTTAGAGCCTGAGAAGCGTCGGCGTGGCTCGTTTGGGATGCTTGCTCTGCTGGGTCTGTTCATCTGCACATTGAACACCGGGAGAACACTGCTCGGATGGGGACCTGGATTCAAATTGCCAAAATGTTTTAAATAGTGGAATGCATGTTTTCAATTCTACTCTAATTCCACATTCTATAAAGTGACGATAAAGTTTTTTTTTTTTTTTTTAAACATGTTATGTAAAATTAGAAAAACACTAAAGAGGCTCATTTCACAGTGTAAGACCTCTGGGAATTCTCTGTGTGTACATTTCTGTTTTAAATAAATAGCATAAAAGTTGAAATGTTCAATTCAGTTACTGTTTTGTCTTTAAAAAAGTGTGGTGAAATTATGTGAAACTTGATATAACAGCCAAGTGGATATATTTTAATATGAAGATGCTACTAGTTTCTATTTTTGGCATTTTTGATTTGAAAGTTTTGGTAGTTTTTGTGTTGTTAAATTTGTAAAGTAACGAAAATGGTAGTTTATTTTATGGTTGTTCAAGTTTTAGTTAAATATAATAACCCTGTACCACAGATTTGACTAAATGGACGTTAAGAAGCTAAAGTTAAGATATATTGTCTCTCACTCACGGAATTGTATTAAGTAAATTGTAATACATGTGACAATTTGTAAATGTATGGTTGGGTAGGAGGCTATATGTTATTACGCCCGCATTCAACGATAACAGTTGAGTTTACAGTAAGTTACGTGAAATGTCTCACGTGTTCTAGAAACCTTAAGTATAAATATAATGGCTATAGCACTTTTTACAATTAAAACAAACATACATGTATATACAGTAGAATATAATGTATGTGAATGGTGTCATATCTTACTGATCCAGTATGTTTAAGTAGTTGCTATCTCACAAGCAGTGAGCGGCCATTACACCAGATTTACTACATTTCCCACAATCCATGTGGTGTGACGGAAGTGTCGTGTGGCGCTGGCTCCTGGATTTAAACTGAAACGGGCATTGGCCCCATAAAAAGAGGATTTTGGACATGTAATCGAGCTTTTAATGATATTATTTATGGAAGGATATTCGTTTGTGAAGTTTCTCTGAAATAAACGGTCGCTTTAGTGTTTCGCGCGCGTGTTTTGAAGCGTTATTTCAGTTGTTTGTTTAACGTTACTAAAGCTGAAACACACCTCTGCAGAATCCGGTGACACTATATGCGATCCGTTTACCTGTCCCTGTAACCTCACCTGTCATTATTCCTGCTGGTTTAAAGGGTCAGGTTTATGCTCGTGTTTAATTCGAGAAGCTGGTTATCAGGCGTTCAGGATGAACTGGGACCATCAATTGAGTTCCATTATCTCCGAGGCAGACGGAAGTGTGGCAAAGATGAGGGTAAGAGACTGTATTTCATCACTAATAATAATTAATTGTACATTTATTAAATGTATGTCAGTTTAGAATGTTGCAGATACTGGCCGCTAGAGTGCGCTCTCTGTGTGCTAGATCAGATGAATTAAAGCGACAGTTCACCTAAATTTAAAATTCTGTCATTATTTACTCACACTCATGCTATTCTGAACCACTTACTTTCTTCTGTGAAATACACCTTTAATTTACCTCAGTTACTAATATTGTGTCTTACAAGGAACGCCTAACTACATATGGAAGATCTCCTAGAAGAACTGAAGGTAAATCCTTTTTAAATGATTAAGCCCATTAATAAAAAAATGACAGATGAAGAATATTCCCATAGTCATGAAAAACCTAGAAATAAAAAGGGAATGCCTAAAGAAGTCATGGAAATTAGTAAAAGTTTTAAATTCTGAAAACTTTTAATGTCAAAATACTACATTTGCTATTTCTGAGCAACGTTCACTTAGTATTATTATTATTACTATTATCATTTTTATTTTATATTTTCAGTTTTCATTTTGCCATCTGCTTTCAGTTTGTTTTATTCATTTAATTCCAGTTTTAGTGGCCCAGGCTGTCATACAAACAAATTATGAACACATGCAAAAACAAGAGAGAGCCAACAAAATATTAATAACCTCTTTCTTGAGTTTTTTTTTTTTTTTTGCTTTTCTATGCATTTTTTTTTTTTGCATAGTAAAAATAAACATTTTTATTTTTGCCAAATAATTTAGTCAGATAAATACCCTAACCAAGTTTTGTTTTGATTTTCCCCTCAAATATGTACTTTAAAATATCCCCTCTGGACATCAGTGTTATCCACTACTGTATATGTTTAGTGTGATTTAATTAGTTGATGTGTTTCTCTCTGTAGATGTGTTTCCGGTCAGAGAGGTCACAGCCGGTGTTGATCTGAAGCCCTCGTCCTCTCTCAGTCCGGCGGTTCAGTGGTCAGATCTGACCGCCATCCAGACACAACTACAGCAGCAGACTCAGGTCAGACTAACACCTGCTGTGGTCACATGACCCACTTTCACCTGATATCAACTTCTGGCTCGCGTGATCCCATCACACGTGGAGAGTTGACTTCATCTGCTATTAATATGTGTTTGGATCACATGAGGTATTGGATCATTTATCTGTATTTAGTGCTGTCCACCTGAGATCTGGGGCACAATATACAGGTGAAACTCAATGATTATGGCTTAGAGCTTATGAAAACCCCAAATTAAAAATCTTAGAAAATTAGAATATTACATGAAAACAGTGAAAAAAGTGAAATATCGGCCCTCTGAAAAGTATGATCATGCATATGTATAGTTAATAGGGTTGGGTAAACATTTGAACTAATACTGTAGATATCATCACCATAGCTCCCTAGTTTATTAATCACAGTACAATAAAACAATTGTTTTGTATTAAAAGTTTTCTAAAATGCAAATGAGGCATTAAGTAATTAAATATGCACCATTTGTATACATTTCCTGAACACAAATCTGAATTAAGCCGACCATCTTGTTGATGTATAAATGTGTTTTGCAAATTAAAAATGTATATATGCAAATAGATATAGAGTCTATAAAGTACAGTGCCTGAAAAAACAGTGTTTTTGACTGCAGTATCTTGCTTTAATATAATAAACTTAATCCTACAGTGCACCATTCCAGAATAACAAATAATTTGTATGTTATTTTGCCACAGGCCATTGAGACTTTAACCCAGAGTCTTCGATTATCGGAAAGAGAACGAAACGCTCAGCACAGACAAATACAAACATTACAAGGTGATTATCCATCTCAATGCATTTCCATGTTCTTTAATATGCTCATATTTTAACGATGTCGTGACATGAGAAATCAAATTTGCCTTGATCTTTTGACACATAACATTAAAATATCCTGCATGTTTCACAGATTAAAATTTCCCCCTAATTATAGACAAAGGATTTATTTAATCAAGCTCCAAAAACGGCTTGTTTTGATAATGCGATCTGTGACATGATCATCACACAGGCAAAATCATTTACATATGCCCGCCTCTAGAGCAACCGATCAGCCAATAGCTGTACATCACACCATAGGCCCCGCCCACTGGCGTTCAGTTGCTTAACGGCTGACATTCGCCTAGACTGGATGCGAGTATCGCGTCATGTCAAAAGCAAACAGAACTTATTTTAAGACTGGATATGACACACGTTCAGTTTCTGACGTACTCCACACACTTGCGTCTGCTGAAAACAGGACAAATGAAAGAGTGAAAAAGTTTGCATTGACACATCCAGTTTAAACGGCTGGTTTGCGTCTCTGTACAGACTTCACAAGGATCCCAGTGTTGGAAACAACTGGATGATTTATTTGAATGGCCTCCTGGATCGCATGTTTGTTCGGAGCATTTAGTTTTGTAAACGCGGCACAGAGTAATAGAGAGTTCACAAAGAAACTGTTGTTAAAAGAGGAAGCAGCCGACTGTACTGGATCTGACAGCAGCGGCATCACGAACCGGAAGTGAAGGATTTCATAATGCTTTGTCTGTAACTGACGGTTTTATATATATATGTTGTAAAAACACTCAGTCGTGTGCAATAACAAGTGGGTGTTGATTTAGCAATCGGCATTTACTGACAAGCTTAGCTGTGCCTTAATAAAATTGATCATTTCAGACAGAGGCAGAATGAAGGTTGAAAATAGTAATTTTTCTACATCTATTTGTTTTGTTTTTTTTTTGTGCAAAAGAAGTTTTATTTTAAGGTGTCCCTGTTACAGTTTAATTACAGATTAATTAAGTACTGAGTAATAATAATTAACATGTACTTACTATAGGGTTGGGGTAGGATCAGGATTTGGTTAAGGGTTAATTGCATGCAATTATGGCTGATTTAGTTTTTACTATAGTAAATACATGTAACGTGTGTAACAAGTACCAAATGTATTACCAAAACTATATTAACATTATAAGTGAACCTCAAGGAACATATTAAAATAAAAGTGTCAAATGTCATGACCCCTTTAATGAATACTTCTTTTCAACAAGTAATTTAATATAATATGAATATGCCAAGACCAAAATCTGCTCTGTTAGAGTTGATGTTAATTGTAGAGCTGGTCTCTTCCAGAGGAGCAGAAGAGACTTCTGGATAAACTGGAGGAGAGAGAGCGGGATGTGGAGCGGAGAGCATTGAGCCCTGGACCGGATCGACGGACGGAGCAGTGGAAGAGAGAGATGGATCGAGAGCTGAGCAGCCTCAGAGCTCAGATCAACCGAGCCACGACTCTAGGAAACCAGGAAGAAAGGTCTGTGATGACTCTTTAGTGGCATCTGGGAAAAATAAATAAAAAATGGTCAAATGTCCGGAATAATTATGATTTTTTTTGTGATGTTTTTGAAAGAAGTCTTTTCTGCTCACCATTTATTAAGTCAAAAATACATTACACAACAGTAATATTGCGAAACAGACATATTGTGTTCTATGTGAATATTATATATATATAGATATAGATATATATATATTCCTGTGATCAAAGCTGAATTTTCAGCAGTCAGTGTCACATGATCCTTCAGAAATCACTCTAATATGCTGAGTTAGTGCTCAGTTATTATTAATTTTATTGGTGCTCAAGTATTTATAATGGTTCATATTATTATCATGTTGAAAACGGTTTAATATTCAGCTTTAATATTTTTTTCAGGATTATTTAATAGAAAGTTAAATTATTTATTTGAAATAGAAATCTTTTGTAACATTATAAATTCATTGACTGTCTCTTTTGATCAATTTAATGCATACTTTGCTGAGAAACATTACTTGGTCACAGTTTCCACAAAAATATGAATCAGCACAACTGTTTCCAACATTGATAATAATCAGAAATGATTCTTGAGCAGCAAATCGGCATATTGGAATGATTTCTGAAGGATCATGTGACACTGGAGCAGGGTTATTATCATTATCTAAAACTATTAAAACATTTCTATTAATTGAAATAAAGGTAAAATAAAAATATTAGTTGAATAAACTAAAAATAAAATTAGGCTGAAGCAATGTTTAGGTTGACTAAAATTATTAATTGGAAATAAATAATGGAATAATAAAATAAGTTGAACCTATAGCAATATTTAAAACGAATAAATTGACAAAAGCACATAATGAAATGTATGAAAATTAAACTAAAATGAACAAAACTCGAATATGAAAATAAAAGCTAATTCAAAATATGAATAAAAATAAAATAAATAACATTGCACTGAAGACTAGAGTAATGATGCTGAAAATTCAGCGTTGCATCAAATAAATAAATTGTTAAAATATATTAAAGTAGAAAGTTCTTTTTAATTGTAAAAATGTTTAAAAAAATATTAATATTATATAAATAATATTTTTTAAATATATTATATAAAATATTAAATTTTACTTTATTTTTGACCAAATAAATGCAGCCTTGGTGAGCAGAAGAGACTTAATCAAGAACATTTAAAAAAAAAAAAAAATCAGAATTTTTTCAAACTTTTCACCAGTAGTGTATATAATTTTTTTTTAAAATCTTGCAAATATATAGTGAATATTCACTCTGTTGACCCAACCCTGTCATGCACATAAAATCTAAAAAACTAAATAGTGTAAAGTCGAGATGAAATCATAACTCAAGTGTGCTAGTAATCGTCTTGTAGTGAACGGCTTGTGCGTGTACAGACACTGATTGTTTGTAATATTTGTCGGTCCACAGTTTCAGCTCTAAACTCCGCAGAGAAGAAGTGGAGCAGCTCAGGAGAGAGGTGGACATTCTCAAAAACAAACTGAGTAGGTCGTACACTAGTCACTTTTCATATACGTTTGATGCCATAGAGAACCATCTTTGCATATCAGATATACGCTATAATGTTCCATGCATAAATCAAACTCTTTCAGTATATGAGTGTCCTGTTATTACAGTCAGGGCTTCCTGCCAGTGCAAATGCACTTTGTGTTAAATATAAACACACACACACGCTTCTTCTGCTTCCGCTGTCACGCAAATAAACATCACGCTTCGAGACTGGCAGTGTTTGTGTTGGCCTCACATTCATAACCACCTCAATATTGATAGACATTCTGACTCTGGGCATTTTGGCTGCATTTATATCGTGTTCATGAATGTTAAAAAAGCAAACTGGTTTGTGTTTCTGTAGTGCGACAGGAGGAAGATACGTTCCAGCTCCAGTCAGAGGCCAGAGAAACAAGGAGACAGTATGAACGCAGCTCTAAGGTAAACGACACACACACGTATATGTGCAGTATTATTAATTCACGTCTTTATCTTTCAAAGAAATTAATATTTTTACTCCGCAAGGATGCATTAAATTGATTAAAAGGCTTATAATGTTACAAAAGATTTCTATTTCAAATAAATGCTGTTCTTTTGAACTTCCTAAAAATCCGAAATGTTACATTTATCTTTGAATGTATGTTAAAATTTAATTTTTCCTGCGATCAAAGTTATTTGAGATTGTAATAATATTTCACAATATATATATTTAACTGTATTTTGGATCAAATAAAATGTAGCCTTGCTGAGCAGAAATCTTTGAACATTAATGTATGTTTTTTTTCTATTTTGCTTTTTCAGATTGTATGGTATCATTTACATTGTACTAAATATAATATTTACCATTTTACCTAAAAAGTTAGGCAAGATTTGCATTGACTGTTGTCACTGTATCTTTAATATATCTTTAATATACTTCCGTATGTAAATTATGTGCAATGCAATATCCATTTGCATAAGGATTTATGTTGTGAACGAGTGTTTTTTATTGTGTAGTTTCATTAAACAGCATGTTCTGCTTCTGTTCACTCATTTCATGTTTGTATTCTGCAGACGTTAGAGAGTTTCACGGATTCACAGCGAGCGCACAGTTTTGAACTGGCTCGGATGGTGTCACAATACCAGCACACTCAACAGGAAGTACGTGACCTCAGGTGAGTGTGTCCTTAAAGCAGTGGTTCTCAAGGGGTGAGTGATTGGAATACTGAAATGGGTTGAAATCAAGATATTTTTCATAAACACTTTTTGTTATACTGTTTGAAACTCTCTTCACGTCCTGATAGCAATCAATAATAGCAGTCCACATATTAAAAAGTGTACATGCGTATACTGTATCTTCCGTGGAAGTCTCAGGACTGAACAATATTCAACCGTGTCGGCCTTTCGATGTTAGCCGTGGATTCGGGAAACGGCGATTAATTATTTTGCACGCGCTCCACTCCAAAAGCTTTATTTTTAAAACATTTCTAAATTAAGTTCATAATTTCTAATCCAAACAACATTAAAGTGGTCAACCATCATTCTCAAATCCAAACATTTGTTCTTGCGGACACGTCGATTTTAAACAAGGCTTTACGCTTTAACCAGCTCAGCCACAGAAACGGCTCATATTAGCATGCTAAACTTTTACTACCCTGTTAGAAAACCTGCATAGTTTCATGTGGTTCTTCTCCCTCGCTGTGTTATGGGTTTGCTATGTGGGGAGAAATGTGCTGGTTACGTTTGTGAGACAAGCAGTTGATTGCTATTATTATATTATATCATATATTAAGAAGACCCTTGATCCTCACCTGACTATGGCTTTGTAAACTTTATCCATGATGTGGTTTATAACGGACCATGACAATGTTACACACTCTTGGCTTACTCTGGCTATTCTTGCTGTCTCAGATGATATGTTTGTCCCGTTTTAGCCACCGTAGCTTCTTCGAAAGGGAGGGGTGAGCAGTGGGTTTAGTGCAAACTCACAACCGAACCACTAGATGTCGCTAAAAATCACACACTGCACCTTTAAATGATGATGATTATTATTATTTATTCATTTTTGAATATTTAATTTCAGTTAACTATTGTTTTATTTCATGAATCAATGAATTTCTTTACGGGTTTAGCTAAAGATAATAACCCTGATGAGAGGAGGCCGCTTTATTTTCTGTGTGATTCAGAGTCACAGTCTCTGAGCTGAAGGACGAGGTGCGAGGTCTGGTCCTGAGAGACTCTCTCCTCCCCACTCCTGCACCGGTGCCACACAAACCAGGTGAGAACGCACTCAATAAAGGGCCTTGAAGGTTCATTTATAAGCCAAAAACCTTCATTTAGCCTCTCTCTGACATTTGGAATCGCTTGAGATTTCGGTGCAATTTCCCTCTTTGCATGTGTTGTCCTTTCATTTCTTGCGCCGGTGTGGTAACAGTGGTAACCGTGAAGACGAGGGCCGAGAGACGCGTGTCGTCAGTGTCGGAGGATGATTTCAGTCCCACTCCCAGTCTGGCCGAGATCAGCTCAGACGAGTTGGATGCATCCTGGCTGGAAGAACCAGGTGACGCATGGACACATGACACGAGAGATACACTGAAAAGTGAATCTCATGCAGAGCTGCAACTGTAAAAGCTACATAAAATAAGCCTTCTGTACCTTTTGTCATTATTTTCTTAAAGGTACACTATGCAACTTTTTTTAACTAATGAGTCAATGCATCAATCCTTCTTCCAAAACGTGTTTTTGACAAAACAGCTGGAGTAATTGTTATTATAGTATCGTATAGTGGCATTATAGACTTTTATAGTTTTTGTTAATATTTTTAAAGACTACAGTTTTTAATTTTAACGTTGTAGTAATTGTGTTTATAAGTTAAGTGTTAGTTATTGTAGTTCTTCGAATTAACATTGCCTTGGAAACTAGCTGAAATAAAATAAGGTGAAGAGCTTTTATTTCATTTTACTTAATTAATTAATTTAATTAAAATAAATTATTTAATTTATATAACAAAGGCATCAATTTAATTTATTTATTTCAAGCAATATTTTTTTATATGATTTTAGTTAGAGAGGAAACTAACTCTCTGAAGAGAGGAGGGCACTTATTTTAATTTTATTTATTTGTTTTATTGTACATTTTTACGATTTAATCAAGTATTGTTTTTCATCGACCACAGTTTGGAGAAACCCAGGTTTACACTAATAATTACTCTTTTTTTCTAATTAATTTTTAGAATTACAAACCAGGAGGAGGCGCCAACGGGTCCGCCTAAATTCAGACCTGTCAGGAAGTGACATCAGCGATGCTGGAAGTGGGCTTGAGAGTAACCTTGACAATGATGCTGAAGGGGTGGACAGAGTTTCAGACAGTCCTCCAGATCTCAGTCTCAGTGACCTCTGATCTTAAAGGTCAATAAACCATCGTGCTGCTATTCGAGGAAACGGAAACCTTGTTCTTCAGTGTCGACTAGGTAACGGACTGTTTACTTCTGCCATGGAGGACTGGACTGGGCTATTTCTAATATAATAGATCTACGTTGACCTAAAATCAAGTCCATGGTGCTCACTGAGTTTCTGTAGTAAGACTGATTCGCATTAGACACAGATCGTCTCTTTAAAGGCTTTGTGAGTATTGGAACCACATACTAGCATACACTACTCTTACTTGTTTAAAGTATCTTTCCAAATTCAACCATACAGTATTCAGGAAATTGAGAGGTATTAGTTAACAATGAAAGTTGCAAAATTATTTTGAAATAATGCAAAATGAATGGACACAAAACGCCCGAACAGTGAAAGAGAGTTTAACTTGGGCTTGTGTACATGTTTCAAATATATTTGCAGTTAGTATTTAAAACATTTTTACATCAATGTTTATTTATTTTTTACTTACTGAATTGCTCACAATAAGACCAGAAACCTCTATTTTACACTGACTTCAAATTGTGGAAATTTTGAAATAAATCGGAATAATTATTTTATCATGTCATAACTTGTGTTTTTAGTGTTGCGAGTCAACTTTTCAAAAATTAACAATTTAGTGTGTATTTCAAAGACTTTTATTAATTAAAAAAGAACAATGTGTAATAAGAAACACTTTAAATGCACTCTTACAAGTTATTACATAAAGTAAACAATATCACACATCCATCAGCGAACAAAGCACAAGAAGAAAAATACTGGATTTTTCACTTTTATTAGTCAATAAAAAATGGGTGTTAAGTTTATAAGCTACATTTTGTTCATTTTTTTTTTTTCTCAGTTTTTATAAAAAACATTTCGGGCACAAGAAAAGTATTAAAGGGATAGTTTAAATTGATAAAAATATAAATTAAATAATAATATAAATTAAAATTCTGTCATCATTTACTCTCCCTCATGTTTGTTCTAAACCTGTATGAGTTTCTCTCTTCTGTTGAACAAAAGAGGATATTTAGAAGAATGTTGTTAAATGTTTTTTACTATGGAAGTCAATTTTTTTGTGTTTAACAGAAAAAAAACAACTCATACAGGTCTGGAACAACATGAGGGCAAGTAAATGATGACAGATTAAACATTTTTGGGGTGAACTATCCCTTTAAAACTATGGCTAAACGTATTACTGTGCGTTGACAGTGTTGTCTGCCTGTTAAAATGCGCACCGAAATAGATATTTTTTTATCTTAAAACTTAATTTTAAAAGCAGGAAAATTTAGTTGTTTTGCTTAAAAGAGCCAATTGCATTTTCACCGTTGTTGTTTTGTCTATTTGAAGACATTTTAAGTGAGTGAACATTTATATGACCAACACAAATAGTATTTATCAGAAGTGGAAACATCTTTGGGAACGAAGCAGAGAACAAAGTGAAATTACCACTGGAAAATCATAACTGATGCTGTTCATGGAGTATTAAAGAAATGTTACGGGTTCGATACGGGTCAACATTTTAATATTTCAGCTGTTCATCCCTCAGTTTGTAAAAATAAGCAAAATCAGTTTACAGTAATGCATTTGCTATCAAGTCTGTTCTTGTGTGTGTCATGCAAAGGTTACAGGGTGTAGACTCTTCAGGAGCTGGAAAACAAAAAAACTTTACACCGACAAGGTTAGTAAACCGTTTAATCACACTAGCCTCATGTTAATGTGTATTATTTGTGTATTTTTGTGGCTGTACAGTTGAAAAATGCATTTTAATTGTTTATTTTAGAGCCTCATAGACTTGCATTAGAAGTGCACTACTGTAAACATGACTGTTGCTGACCGAGAGGTGGAGCATTTCTTTAACAAAACCAAGATCAGCAAAACAAAGCAGCAAGTTAGAATTAAACAGAATGTAACGAACACACGACTGAAGTAGATCCGGAGACGACACGGCTATCAGAGAAACAAATGAACACATGGAGCCAAAAACAGCTCCAGCACACAACCCTTCCCAAAACCCACGTAAAGTGCAAGAATACAACCCAACAAACAGGCACTGACGGCACACGGTGAATTTAACAACTGAAGTGGAGTATTACGCTACATGTAGTCCTGTAACAGAAACAACAGGAGTGTTTGTGCCTCTATGAAGCACATGAGCCATTCAAATCTGTCTTTCTTGTGTTGAACAGAGGATGTTGGGCGCTCTGAAGATATCCGAGGAGCGTCTCTGTTTTTCAGTAGCTGTACATGGAGAGAGGGGCGTCCTCCAGCATGTCGTCCTGAAACACACAGATTCAGGAAACAGTGCCATATGTATCCCAATGACAAAAAGCTATTTTTTTTTTTTAAAGTCTTGATTTTTGGGCTTTACTAGAATAGGTTTTCATGCTTAAATGTTAAAACCATAATTATTAATTTATTTGACAATGTTGCAATTCCCACTCTGTCAGTAACGCTCCATTTAGTTCTGTCTCTATGAAGCCCCGCCTTCTGAAAAGCATAATGTGCTCTGATTGGTCGGTTGGATCAGTGTGTTGTGATTGGTCAAGCGCTTCGAGTGTGTTTGGGAAATGTCCCGCTCTTACCATAACCACCGGTTTCAACACACTGCTAACTAACTTAACCAGGCCCCGCCCCTTTATTCTGCGTATGAATTATTTAAATGAGGAATATTGTGACGTGTTTGAAACTCGAGACTACAATGGAGGCGTTTCAGGAGTTCAGAAACACTGACACTAATATAAAGAAGAACTCCCACTGGAGGGACTTTGAGCTTTATAACTTTGCAGAGTTTTTCCATGCTCAAACAGCAACATTACACACTGAAGAAAGTTATAATGTAGGCATAATAGGACCCCTTTAACAGGATTAACAGGAAACTACATAACAAGATGGATATTTTCTTTCAATTTATCCCCATTCGATTTTAATAATATAGAAAAAAAAACACATTTAGCTTTTTTTAAAATTATAATATCATGAAAAGGAAAAGATAGAATTCCAGACCTTTATCCTTTGCTTTGTTCAGTCCTAAATATTTAAGGTGAGGATCTAAAAAAGTATTCTTTAAAAAAAATATTACAAAAAATTATTTAAAAAAAATTATTTTATAAAATTATTTAAAAAAAAAAATTGCTAACCCATTTATATCCATCCTAAATATTTATGGTAATGATCTAAAAAAGTATTATTTAAAAAATTATTATAATTTTTTTTTTTAATATTTTATAAAATTATTTAAAAAAAAATTGCTAACCCATTTATATACATATATATATATATATATATATATATATATATATGATGAATGGGATAAATAGAATTTTAAAAATGTTATTAAAACATGCATTTACTATTATTTTTTTTCGCTGGATTTTTTTGAGGAAAAAAAAGCTAAATTGCTGATTTTTTTTTCATGCCTGGCCTTCGTTCATTTCTAACATATTTAAGGGAGTAACATCATTAAAAATATATATATTTAATGTAATATAAAATATATATTCATTTAGCTGACGCTTTTATCCAAAGCGACTTACAATTGCTATATATGTCAGAGGTCGCACTCGCACGCCTCTGGAGCAACTAGGGGTTAAGTGTGTGTGTGTCTTATCCACTGCGCCATCACCACCCATGAATATCCCAAAAACACATAATAGGGGCACTTTAAAATCAATATCATTGTGGTTCCTCGGTTGATGGTCCTGCTACATTTCAGCCTAAAATGGGAAACTATGACGTCTTTAAAGTTCAGCAAAATTTGAAAATATATTATAATTGGTTTCCTGAGAACGGCCCTTTTCCCGTCATTGTTGAACTTCTGTGATTTCTAATTGCTGATTTCTAAATGTGTTGAATGAATCAATGAACTGAAGTCCTACCATGGGGAGATCTTGAAGTCTGCTAAACTGTGGGCCGTCATTTGTGTTTCTGAACTTCAGGAATATGAGGACCGACACAATGGCAGCAACAACAACAAACGCGGAGACCAGTCCAGCCAGAAGTGGGTCAGTGGACACTTTGTTATTGCCTAAAAATACAGGACAAAGGAAAACAAGAGAGAGAGAGAGAGAGAGGGAATTAACACTTTCTGGAAAATAATATGTAAATATTGTGTGTTTTTGTGCTCGATCGTTTCTACAGTGACGCACAGGCCTGGCAAATCCACAAAGATCTGTGTGTTCTTCAGTTGTGTCAGCGTGAAGACGTCCCGGCCCTCAGGCGTCCCTCCATGTTACTCTACAGATATAATGACGCTCTTGTTTCCCAAACGTACCATTATCATGCTATCTGCTGTGAGACCTCTATTCATATCCAGTTTTATGGGGATTTGTTTTGCTCGCCATTATTGTAAACAAAAGTGCAGATGTGCGCTGTAAATATTTGTGTGTGCAGCTGCATTGGGTCACAAAGGCATCAACAAAATGAATGACCATGTGACGTTTCATATCGCAGCAATAAATCATGTCCGCTTTCAAACAGCAGGCTTTCTGTCCAAATGCGTCCTAAGTTAAGCAGACACGAGAAGTTTCCAGCAGAAAGCCTCAAAATCACAAGCAAGCTGGACATAGTTACACAACGTTCAAACGTTCGGGGTCAGTAAGATATATGTCGCTTACGCTCACCAAAACTGCATTTATTTAATCAAAAATACAGTAAAAACAGTGAAATATTACAATTTTAATATTAGATTATTTTAAATTGCAATAATAGTTTAATGTTTTTTTTGGTGGAAACATTTTTTTTTCAGGATTATTTGATGAATAGCAAGTTCAAAATAACTGCATTTATTTAATATATAACTTTTTGTAACAATATACATGTCTTTACTGTCACTTTTGATCAACTTAATGCACTCTTGCTGAATAACAGTATTAATTTCTTTCAAAAATATTAACTCTTACTGACACCAAACTTTTAAGTGATTATATAGCATTTAGTTCCAGTCCTGGATGCTGATTGGTACAGTGATCTAGTCATGCTAAAACACATAATATGAGCCCTGTGAGAGGGTTCAGACTCTAGTGAGCCGCCATTGTAATCCACTTTCAAACATAGGCAAGTTAATTCTGCTGCCTTCTAAAACAGCTCTTCTTGAGACCATTGCAAGTCTCCTTCATTGAGAAGGTAATCCCAGAATGCAATGCAAGAAGCTCAGTGAAAAAATAAATCGAAGATGGCGGATGATGCAAGAGTCATTAAATACAAATGCAGAATTCATACTTAAAAGCAATGATAAATATACGTAGGTTATGATAATTAAATTATATTAAAAAAAATACATTACATTTAAGTACATAAATATATTAAGTTTAATATATGTGTGTAATAAATATACTTTATACTAATTAATTTAATAAATGAATTATATTTAAGTGCATTTATTTTTTTGACATTATATTTAAGTATATATATATATATATACATTCTTGTGTTTATAAATGCATTATATGTATGTGTACATAAATATATTAAGCGTAATATATGTAATATTAATAATTCATAATTCATACTGAAAAGTACTGATAAATATAGTTTACGCTAATTATATTTAAGAAATGCATTATATTAAAGTATATTTAATTATATTATAATGACATTATATTTAAGTATATATATAAACATTCTTGTGTTTATAATTGCATTATATGTATGTGTACATAAATATATTAAGTGTAATATGTAATATTAATAATTCATACTGAAAAGTACTGATGCATATAGTTTATACTAATTATATTTAATAAATGCATTATATTTAAGTGTATTTTTATATATGTAAGTGTAATATATATTTAATATAATAAGTGTAAATCACATTTGCTAAAAAAAAAGTCTTACATTTACTACATAAGACTGCATATCTTGCTTTTAGGAATTTTTTGGGTTGCCAAAAAACAAGATAAAATACGTATCTTAATACTTATACTTAATAATTTTTTGCATTCGAAAAATCGGTCAGATTTACCGTTGCTCAGCGAAATTTGGCCGGTGAAATCCAGTTATTCCAATAGGAATGTGTGCGATTGGGAGTTTTGCAAAGTTCCCAGCGCAGTTTTGGCACATGTTCAAGCATGTTCACATGAATCCGCCAGCAGACCAACAGAAAGCTTGGGTTCACAGTGATTTCTGTGTGAGGCGAGCGGTGCTTCACACATCACCACACTATTGACAGTGGACACCTGACCTGTTCGACTAAAATAGTCGACTTGTGTACGAACGTCTGCCAGAAGCTAGTTATTTTAGTCAATAAAGTTTTCAATATGGATATGTTTCTTACACAAACGCATCGCTTTATAACTTCAGAAGGCCTTTATTAATGTGGAGCACTTTAATCATGGATGGATGCGCTTTCATAGACTTAAAAATATATACCCATTGACTCCCATTATAAAGCTTGGAGGCATTTTTTAATATAACTCTGGTGGTATTAGTCTGAAAGAAGAATGTCATACACACCTAGCTTCAGGGTGAGTAAATCATGGGCTAATTTTTACTTTTAATTTTAAATACTTTAAAAAATTTGTAATACTTTTAATTTTATTTTTGGGTGAACTGTCCCTTTAAGGAAAAGCAGGAATTGCCAGTGTTTTCACGTACCGTCGTCTCCGACGTTCAGTGCCGAGGGTGTATCCACGTGGGCTTTGGCCTGGACGGGACTGCTGCTCGTGGACATCTGTGTGTTGACCGCGGATGATGACGTTGTCGGAGATGATTTCTGTCTGGGATGAGCGCTCGTCGACCCTGAGCTGGTCACTTCTGGAGCTCTGGTGGTTTCAGGAGGAGTCGTGTGGATGGTGGTGATGATGTGGACGGTGCTCGTGGGCTCATGGGTCGTTGATGGCAGGAGTGTAGTAGGTGTTGTAGGCCCTGCCATGGTAACTGCTGTCTGATTATCCACAGGTGACGCATCAGACCCATTTCGGCTGTCTGTGATGTTCCCCGGGAAAGTGAGGTTCTCCGTTGGAGCGGGTGAGTTCGCCACCGTCCCTGATGGCATCAAGACAGCAAACACACACAAACTAAGTGTCGCTCACCCTCAGACTTACAATAAAAGTTCCACAATTATAATTGAGTAAAATACAGCCATAAATAAGGAGTACTTTTATTTGATGACAAATACAGTAAAAACTAGCCTGGTAATACCAAACTCGGCTACTTCGCTTTGCTTCGCAGACAGAGTAATTGAAAAGCGGTTTATTTCTCGCGAGGAATTGGGGCTTTTATGGAGTATACACTCTAAAAAATGCTGGGTTGTTTTAACCCAAATTTGGGTCAAATATGGACAAACCCGAAATGTTGGGTTAAAAATGTAATGTAAAAATTTAACCCAACGGCTGGGTTAGTCCATATTTGACCCAAAGTTGGGTTAAAACAACCCAGCATTTTTTAGAGTGTAAAATCATTGGTTAAGCGTAAAGACCAATTTATACTTCTCCTGTTCAAACTCGTTCATCAAAATGAACGAATCTTTTCCCGAGTCAACTTCGTTCGTTGAATGAACCAAATGACACGAAAAAAGATTCGTTCATTTTGATAAACGAGTTCGAACAGGAGAGTCACGAACGCTCATTACAGAACAGAGCAAGGTGAACATTTGAGCTTATAAAACTTAAACTTTGTTATTTGTATTTTTTATGGGCGATCGTTTCGCTTGATAAGCCCCTTTTTCATCGTCTGGAATCGTTTAAAGCCCTTTGAACAGTTTGCAGTTTGCACTGAAAGTGTCTTTTGGACCTTGAGCTGTTTGGTTCCCATTGAAGTCCATTATATGGAGAAAAATGCTGGAATGTTTTCATCAAAAACCTTAATTTCTTTTCGACTGAAGAAAGAATGACATGGACATTGTGGATGACATGGGGGTGAGTAAATTATCAGTAAAAGTTTTTTTTAAAGTGAACTACTCCTTTAAGCCAATCACATAAGGCAATCACCTCTCTCTCCAACTTAAACATCACCTCCATTCAAAATGTTTAACAAACACTCTTGTTCGAGCTTTAGTTTGCAAATGGCGGGAATATTCTCCACAACAGAGCGAATTGCATCCCGTATCTCCATATCTGCGGTCGTTTTCGATCTCCCTAACCTAAAATACAATCTTAAACTCGGCGCTTAGCGTCTACGCCCTCTGTTCGTTGATTGGCCGGCTGTTTTCAGGCCGGAGGAAAACTGAGAGATAGGTCGCTATCTCAGACTGAAATAGAATTATATTGAGAAATAATATTACAATTTAAAATAACTGATTTCTGTCAGACCATATTGTAAAATTTAATTGATCAAAGCTGAATTGGCAGCATCATTACTCCAGTCTTCAGTGTCACATGATCCTTCAGAAATCACTCTGATTTGATGCTCAAGAAAAGAAACATTATTATTATCAATATTGAAAACAGTTGTGCTGCTGCAGGATTCTTTGATCAAAAGACCAGCATTTATTTAAAATTTCAATCTTTTCTAACATTATACATGTCTTTACTGTCACTTTTGATCAATCCATTGATCAAAAATTGATGCATACTCGCATACTACTATAAAAGTGTTAATTTCTTGTTTAAAAAAACTTAACTGTATACTTTCATGAAGAACTACTAATATATTATTAAAAAGTGTTTTTCCCCTTTCGTCGTGTCTTATCTCGTCTATTGCACAAAGTAAGTCAGCACTGCCAAAAAATAAATAAATAAATGAGTGCATGACGTCCCAAGTGGGCCAGAAGTGTAATTATTACCATGTTTCCATGGTGCCCTCTGCATAATTACACAAACATGACAGCATGAAGGATCTGAATGTTGTGAAATCATAAAAAATATACAAACTGAGATGAATAATACCAGATGAAGTGTAGCTTTGGGCTTTTTACAGTTAAATTCATGAACACATGACTCAAGAAGAAGCTGCTGCATGTTCAATGCTGTTTCTTTGGTTGGTGATGCCTTTCCCTTGAGACTTTGTCAAGTCCTGCACTGTGAATTACATCTTATTGAAACATTATATTCAGTGAGTCAAATGAACTGCAGGGTTAGACTTGTTTTAATCCATCAGGAGGTGGTTGGGTTGTGAAAAGTGGTCACTTAATGACGGATGGGGGAAGGGATGCAAAATAAGAAAGGCTTGGTGATATCAGAAAAGGGAAATTTGTTTCAGAGGTGGAGTAAGTAAGAATCTTGATAATTTGATTGTCTTTTTTTCCCTGTGAAATGACAGGAACATGTAAATTGAGTTTTTTTGCATGTGTTTGTCAACCAGATATGAGGAGCCACTGGAATTAGTTGTTTTGCAATGATCTGAATGTGAAAACACTGAATTTTTGCCACATATGTGTGAGTTCTTTCGTTAGAGAAAGAGAGAGAGAGGGGCTGTGTTCACAATATCACTATCTAGCATACTACTACTATTTCTGTAGTCTATGCTAAAGCATGGGGTCACTAAACAAAAGTTTGGTTTTTAAAGAAATAAATACTTGGATGCACACTAAGGATGCATTAAATTGATCAAAAGTGACAATAAAATACATTTAAAATGATACAAGAGATTTCTGTTTGAAATAAATGCTATTGAACTTCCTATTCATGAAAGAATCCTGAAATAAATGTATCAAGTATCACGTTTCGAGACACACGTCAGCAGCGTCTTACGAAATCGTCGTCACTGCCGACTTGTGAATGCGGATCCACAACAGAACCGGAAGACAATAAATGTTGAATACAGAGTTTTTGTTATTTTTGGACCAAAATGTATTTTCGATGCTTCAAAACATTGTAACTAACCCACTGATGTCACATGGTCTACTTTGATGATGTCTTTTAGAGCCCAACCGATAAAGGATTTTGAAGTCCGATACCGATACAAATATTTATTGGTTTTAAAAACCGATATATCGGCCGATATTTTTTCTTAATTATTATTTCAGAAACGCGCAACAAATTGTAAAACATACATTTTCAATATAACAGGCCAAGGAGAGATGATACGTCTCATTTCTATAACTGTCACGCGCTATTAAAGAAATACTTCTGTCACATTGTCTACACTGTAACAACATAATGTAACTATTACTAGCTAATTCCGCTTCATTCTCGGCTTATTTAACAGCAGCAAAACTGGACATGATAGTCACAAATTTTGTTAAAATATTCATTATCAAAATATGATACAAAATATTAATTTATCAGCCATTATAACTGCCGATACCGATAATTTGGAAAATGCCTAATATCGGCCGATAATATCGGCCTGCCGATATATCGGTCTGGCTCTAATGTCTTTATTTCCTTTCTGGACAAGGACAGTATACCGTACATACATTTACAATGGAGGGACAAAAATCTCTCGGACTAAATCTAAAATATCTTAAACTGTCTGTTTGTGAGGTCTTACGGGCTTGAAACGACATGAGTGTGAGTCATTAATGACATAATTTTCTTTTTTGGGTGAACTATCCCTTTAATGACAATTTGAAAAAAAAAGAAAAAAAAATGTACACCAAATGTTTTTCCTCGTAGTATTTCCTCTGAACACAGCCGGGGTTTTTAAACACATAATTAAATAGTAATTTTTAATGGTATGTTGGAGAGATCTTTCATCGATTCACACAGTGCGTGTCTGTGCATGTAAGACGTGTGCATGTGAGTGTGTGTGAACAGCATTGAGCTGTATGTGCTGTGTGTCATGAGGATTCAAACTCTCACACTCTCCCGTCAGATCTCACACTGCATTTACTCACAGTCTCTCTTTCTCACACTCCTCCTTTATGCCTTTTTCTATTCCAGTTGCAGTTCAGGGCCACAGATTATTTTATAAATGATCTGTTTTCTGATGTCGAGGTGGCAGTTAAAGGTGCAGTGTGTGATTTCAGAGAAACACTTTTAAAGGTGGATCGGACTGAGAATCTCAGCACGCTAGTAGCCAATCAGCAGTAGGGGCGTGTCCACTCATGATGGGGAAGGAGAGAGTGAGCCAATCAGCAGTAGGGGGCGTGTCCACTCATGATGGGGGAGGAGAGAGTGAGCCAATCAGCAGTAGGGGGCGTGTCCACTCATGATGGGGGAGGAGAGAGTGAGCCAATCAGTAGTAGGGGCGTGTCCACTCATGATGGGGGAGGAGAGAGTGAGCCAATCAGCAGTAGGGGGCGTGTCCACTCATGATGGGGGAGGAGAGAGTGAACCAATCAGCAGTAGGGGGCATGTCCACCCATGATGGGGAAGGAAAATGAGCTAATCAGCAATAGGGGGCGTGTCTCTTGCTTGTTTATACTCTTGTGTACTGTTTGTACATTGCGTGTTCATTTATTTTGGGGGCGGAGCAATGAAGGTGCGTTTGTTTGGGTCGATTTCGCCAGTGTTTCTCAGAAATCACTTACTGCACTTTTAAGTGGTTTTATGAAAGAATTTACCTTTATTTTATTAGATACAGATTATTTTATATCAATCTCAGCACCTTTACTATTCCTGAGCATTTTCTCTTTAAAACTGCAGTGAAAAAAGACGCGGTTTGAAATCGCTGGTGTTTCTGACGTCACAAACTTTCTTGTTACCAATCAGATCAACGTGTGATCGTCAGCGAGTGGATCTCTGAGCTGTGTGAGTGAGTGGAGGCGGGGCTCATTTGCATATTCAGAGAACCATGTATACAAAATGAGGCAAGGGTGTCGAGTTACATTCAAGCTATTTTAAGGCATGAAGGCAAAAAATTTTAAATATGTAATTTTGGTGATCAAACATGAGTTTTAAGGGATAAAATTATTGACTACAGAGGGACTTAAACAATAACAAACCCTACTGAATAAAACTATTAAGTACACTTTAAGAAATATCCATAAAAACAGGGCACTGTTAATATGAAGGAATTTTTCGTATTCATTTTTACACTCCTTTTGATTTATACATTACATGTTGTGTTTTAGGGTTAAAGCAAATGTCTGTGAAATAAACGGATTATGTCCTGGCGGAAAATCACCAAACCGTTCCCGTTTTTCACCTACAGTGAACAGATTATTTTAGAGACTGAATACGTTTCAAATCCAGCGATTAGTCTCTCTCACAATCGCTTGTTGTTGCAGTCTAGGAACTCGGTTAAAGCCTAATAGATTGGGGTTTCCACGGCAATGTTAATCTCGGATTAAAGGGAAATTTGGCAACTCTAGCCATTTCTTCACTGATTTTCACTTTTGTTGTCTGATCGAGCTCCCCCTACAGCTGTGCGGCGGTAAAGTAACTCACTTGCAGCGTCTTCCTCCCGCTTTCCACCGCTGCTCAGGTGCATTTGTTATTATCGGAGCCAGCCAACTTTATCGTGTGGAACCGTGTCTACCGAGTGGGTAATACATCATAGACAGTATCATAGAATTATGTCTAAATGCCATAAAGCAGTTTGTGTTTCTCAAGAGACTTCCTATTTCCAACTAAAGCCTAGTTCACACTACATGATTTAAGCCCGATTTGCAAATCATCATGGTGTTATCGCGTGCAAATCGCGGGGGATTAGCGGGCGATGAACGCTCGCCAATCTGTTAGCCAACAAAGCTTCAAAGACGCGAAAAATTTCTAGCATGCTAGATATCAAGAGCTGTCGCGCGACTCAACCTCAGTGATGTCATGAGCTACAGCCAATCAGAGCAAGGCATGGGTTGAGGTCACCGGGTAAATCTTATTTTTTCTTTTTTTGCATTTTTTCTCAGTAAATCATCGCGTAAATCAACAGTTTGCAGCACTAGTTTCTGTCTGACGTCCATATTCGTGTGTTGTGTTCTTCGCCGGGTATTGGCGCGCGTGCTGTTTCCGTTTCGTTTTATCGCGTGTTTTTTTGTGACAAATCGTGGTTTGTTGACAAGATAGAATCGTTGGCTGACAGAGTTGTTGTCAACTCGTGTAGTGCGTTACGATCACGTTGTGTCGTGTGGTGTGAACCACTTGAACACTTCTGATTTCACAGAGAGCAAGTCATGTAGTGTGAACCGCACAGTTCAGCCCGACGTTTTAAAAACATGTAGTTACTGGGGCATTAGTCCCCATGTTGCAAGGTTGGTTTTCCGCCTGGGAACGCTGGGGGGAGCGGGGATATTCACTTTTTTCACCAGGACAGGTTATTTAATCCAAATGGTTTTATTGAGTTGAAATAATTGCCAAGTTCTCCTTTAAAACCCCAGCTGAATGAATGCTGTACCTGCCGTGGAGCCGGTGCCAGGCGTGGGCTCGGTGCTGCTGCTGTGGTTAGTCCAGGACTGGGTCTGATTACTGATGGGAGTCTCGGACTGCAGGGACGAGGTCATGTTGACGTCAGGAACGCCGACTCTTCTCTTCACTGAGGTGAGAAGTGATGAGGACACCACGCAGCGGTAATCACCTGAAGACAGGAGGACAACGAGCACACAGGTCATGTATGAATCAGGGACACAGACTAGGGGACATTTCGCTCTGTGACGTAAATTATTCAAAGTAATCAGCATATTTAAATGAAAATGGGTATTATCATGAATTAAAAATGAGAGAATGTCTTCGCTAATATTTTAACCTCTTAATCTGATGAAAAGTGTTAATAATTAATTCAATCATTTAATTAAGCTACACTGGCATCTGAAATGAAATGTTGAAGCATTAAAGTATTAAAAGTATATAAAAAACAATTAAAGTTAATAAGAAATATATATATATATAATATAATAATAAGAATAAAGTGACTTAAAAACTCAAAAATAAAATTAAAACAGAAAATATCCAAACAAATGTTGATTCAAAATATTACTAAATACAATGTAAAACAAAAAATAATAATTTAATAATTAAAAAATAATAATAAAAATGTAAGTTTTTTGGAACAAAAATTTCAAAAAACTTAAACATTTTTCATTTAACTTTTATTTTGTCCCTAATTGTGAAATTACAATTTGTGAGTGAAGATTTCTGAGTTGTTTCTACATAAAAATATTTCTCAGTATAGTATGATATAAACACTAAGATAACTCTGCTGATTTAACTAATCTAGACACATAAACTGACAGGATTATTAACTATTTTTTATGAAGTTTGCCTATGTACAGCTCACCGGGATGATGCTTGTATGAGCATAGTTTTGAACAGAATTAAAATAATGTTTATCAATCATAACTAAAAAGATCATTATTTGTTGTAGATGCTGGCTAATATCTGTGTATCACTATTTGACTCAAGAGACTTGCTTTAACATTGAGCTATTATTGGATCCCTTATCTCAGTTTCACTCACTGACACACACAGACTGCTTGCGGGTCATTACCCAGAATCCTGAGGGAGGTTTTTTTAAGGGTTTTGTGCACCACCACACCCTGCCACTTCACAGGGTTTCTTTTGGCTGAGCTCCTCAATAACTCCCCTGTTCTGATCTACTGCCGCCCCACGTCACGAACCACACAACCCACTCGCAATGGGAATAAGCCTATACGGAGACTCCAGAGGATATTTTGGGAGTTTGATTCAGAGCATGATTCAGCGGTTATTTAGTTCTTTTATTGGGAAAAATACACCAGTCCACAGCATGAAAATGGCCCGATCAGCATCTAACAGAACAAATTTATCACAATGCTACCAGCTATCAGTTCTTTCTTTCTTTCTTTCTCTCTCTTTTTCTTTCTTTCTTTCTCTCTAAAGGACATGTTTGGTGTATTAGGAGATTTGACTCATAGTTTTGGGTTTCACTTTACAAATGGCCTTTTTGTATTTGGACTAAAATATAGTGCCTCAAACAGGACACAAACAGTGCTGATTAATTTCTTATAAGGCTAAAATGGCAATTTGGCTGACAAGGAAGAATAAAACGTGTCTTAATGGAGGAATTGATCCTTTACATATGTTTAAAGATTTGGTAAAAAGTTTTGGAGTACAAGTTTTATAAATTTGTAAATGATACCGACTCCTCGACTTTTCTTTGTGGGGTACCAAATGCATTTTATGTCAGAGAGAGGTTATGATATAATATTATGAATTGTATGTGTATATATATATATATATATATAAAATGCTTGAAAGTCAAAGTCTCCCTCTCTATTTCTCTCTCTCTCTCTCTTTAATTTTTTTTAAAAATGAGTTTTTTGTCCCTGGGGGTAGATTTATCTTTTCAATTGTTCATTTTCAGGCCAAAGTATTCATTTCAAAAGAAAAATGTATCAGTTTTAATTAATTTTTTATCTGGCACTGCAAAATTGGCTATTTGGAAGACGAGGAAAAACAGACTGTTGGGGCAAAGGTCAATAAACATTGTGCCTTGTTTCTAGGTTTGGTAGCTTTTGGTAGGGTGGAGTATGCGTACTACAAATTGGTTCAATCTCTACCAAAGTTTATATAATTATGTGGAATATATGAAGTATTACATATGTACATTGTATTATAATGAATTGGTTTTGAGGTAAAAAAAAAAATGAAAGGAAAAAAGAAGGAAAGAAAATGTAATTTATTCATTTTTATTTACTTTGTATATTGTATATATAGCAATTTGATTGTAATAATAAAGTAATGAACAAAAATAATGAACTTAATCCTCTCTCTCTCTCTGCATTTAGTTTATTTTGGTCTCAAGACACACATCTTCAATTCAAGCCCTGAGTGTGTGATATGAACACCGCTCACATTATATCAGAGAATGGTACAGCAATACACACAAACTAAGGGACATAAGAAACTCTAAGAGTTTATCTATCTATATATATATAGAGAGAGAGCGCAAAATAACTGATGTAAATCATTAAGGCATGTAAAAGGCATGTTTTTTTTAAGTGCTCTTTTTTTAAAAATGCAAAACTGTGTTTTTTGAGCTGTAGAGTCCGTTAAATCATTTGTATCTTCCAGTTATTCTTCACTAGTTCCTGTTTGGATTTTCCTCCTTGTGTCATGCATCACTGTCTGTGTTTACATGCTAAACTTTGGACATATTGCAAGAACTGTTTCAGTCTTGTGATCTACATTAAATGTTTACTGTGTTTCCTTGTGTACGCCTACAATTTTGTGCTTATTTTGCGAAAAGTCAGTAGTAATGCACATTATGCCACAAATGAAACCTGTGATTCCTTTATAAATTAAACACAATGAATGTGACTTCTGTGTCAAAACTAGAAGCAATTTGATGCATCAAAATTCTTATTTGATTCAGGGATTTTAAATCTTAATCTACCCGCAGTTATGAGGAGCTCTACAGGCACAGTTACATCTCAAACAAAAACCTCCTGTACAGATGAGATTTGCAGATATCAGAGGTGAGAAAACCAAGTAGATGTGAGAAACATGAGAGAGGAGAGCAAGTGAGAGACAGATGATGACATACTGGCTCAATTTTAGTAGTACAATTTCAATTATCACCACAGTATGGAAGCTTGTTTGCGACAAGCTCATTTTTAATCCTCCAAAATTTCTCCATATACGTTTCTATTTCAAATCTATCATTATTTTAAATCACTTAAGTATTCATTAATATATTACATAATTTAATACATCTAATTAGTTGTTAACGATTGGTAATATATTACAAAGGCTTCATTACAACAGTGGTGAAAGATATTTAACTGTTGCTTAACATTACCAAGTATGCTATTGCGGCTTATGTGCGGCCAACAAAAGAAGAACAAAAAAAAAAATTGAGTTATTGTCAAGTGTTATTGAATTTTAAAGTAAAGAAAGAATATGTTTCTTTGTAATACATACGCACAAATGGATTGGGCAAAATAAGACCAGGAATGAAAGTAAAGAGGGTTTTTCAAAGCTCCAAACGTGGAATAAAAAGAAAAAGAAAAGTTAAAACGGTGTGAGAGGAACAGGACGTCAGAATGAAAAGAGAACAAGCAACAGAAACGCTCTAAAAATACACCACGATTGTTCATCCGCACGTCCTGAACACTCTTTCTCTCACTCAGTCATCCTCGGAGAACCACAGGCCGTTCTGTGAGAAGAGCTTAGCTGTACAAACCAAACACAGGCCTTCTGCAACACAATAACACTGCATGACCCTTAATTACAAACACTGGCTATAAATGAAAGCATTCTGGGATTGAGAGACAATATGTGTGGTTTAACAGCATTCCCAGGATGCTCTTTCTGCCAGTGCTGGGAGAGAGAAAGATATATTTCATGCATTTCCACCCTTATTATGAGCATGATTTTGTGTGTGTGTGTGGGTATAAAAATAAAGTAATAAAAAAATATTTAATGTAAAAATGCAGAAAGTTTTGTGTGATGGGTAGGTTTAGAGGTCAGGTTAGAGTGAGGGGAGTTTGTACAGACCATTATGTCTATGAAATGTCCCTATTTAGATAGCTAAGTAAATGTGTGTGGTGTATGTGCCTACTTAACTATATTTTGTGTGTACCTACAATTTTGTACCCAGAAGTGACCAAAATCTCCAAAAAACTCTCTTTAGGGCGGTCCTAATTTGTATATCTGGTTTAAAAATAAAGTAATTAAAGGATGTTGTTTTTTTATGTAAAAATGCAGAAAGTTTTTTTTTGTGATTGGCAGGTTTAGGGGTAGGGTTAGTGTGAGGGGACAATACAGTTTACTGAAACCATTATGTCTATGAAATGTCCCTATTTAGATAGCTAAGTAAATGTGTGTGGTGTATGTGCCTACTTAACTATATTTTGTGTGTACCTACAATTTTGTACCCAGAAGTGACCAAAATCTCCAAAAAACTCTCTTTAGGGGGGTCCTAATTTGTATATCTGGTTTAAAAATAAAGTAATTAAAGGATGTTATTTTTTTATGTAAAAATGCAGAAAGTTTTTTTTGTGATTGGCAGGTTTAGGGGTAGGGTTAGTGTGAGGGGACAATACAGTTTACTGAAACCATTATGTCTATGAAATGTCCTTATTTAGATAGCTAAGTAAATGTGTGTGTATACATGTTTGATAGTGGAATATTCACACAATTATATTTGAGTTACTTTTCACAAAGCTGGTGACCATGTGATCTTTTACACTCTAAAGTAGTAAACACATAATATACAGCAAAAGCTTTAACTAATGTCATATAATATATCACATTTAAATATCCCAATTTAAAGCTTATATTTGCGTTCATATGAAGTCATGTTAGTCTCTGTCCAGAACCCAGTGTCAGGCTGTAATTAGAGTTCTGGATGAGTCTCTTCACCGCAAGACATAAGGCTATGTCTCAAAACACAGTGAGGTCCCTAACTAGAAAACATTTTTAGGCATCCAAAATGAACTACGGTGGCTGCCTAGGTAGATAGCTCTCTAGGTTTTGAGACATGACCATTGTTTGACTGCACAGGATACGCGTGGCAGAGAATACATTTCACAATTGCTGTTACTATAATTGTTTACAGACAGACAGACAGAGAGACAGAGAGAGAGATAGATAGATAGATAGATAGATAGATAGATAGATAGATAGATAGATAGATAGATAGATAGATAGATAGATAGATAGATAGATAGATAGATAGAAAGATAGATAGAAAGATAGATAGATAGATAGATAGATAGATAGATAGATAGATAGATAGATAGATAGATAGATAGATAGATAGATAGATAGATAGATAGATAGATAGATAGATAGATAGATAGATAGATAGATAGATAGATAGATAGATAGATAGATAGATAGAGTATTTAATTACCTGTAATCAAAGAACAGTAGAAGAGCACAATCGCGCAAAACGCAATATTTCCACATCTGCCCATATCCTTCATATGGCAATAGAAGAAAACTAACTTTAACCTAAAATTATCGAGTCTTTCTTCCGTTCTTTCCTTCTTCAGTCATAAAAACAGAAACAAAAGTCACACTTAAACGCCTCTGGATGGGCGCTGGAAGCGGACAGAGATGAATTTAGATGTTTCCAACAGCGTGACAGAATCCAGTCAGATGATCAGATGAGTCCTGAACAGTGAACAGTTCATTCACAGCAGATCCAGACCTGAAGTGATCTGCGCGCTCTAGCCTGAGCGGTGGGCGGAGCGCGTGAAGCGCGCGCACGAGGCTTCTCGAAACATTTTTTTTTCTATTCTATTTTTACTTTTTACAGTCTATTCTCGATAGCTACGCGTTTCTTCAACTATTTTCCATTGCAATATAACAATTTTTGGTATTATTATTTTTTGTTTGTTTTGTTGTACTCCAAGATACTCTTTATAATGTTGGGCTAAATAAATGTAACACATTATTAATAGTAATGATTTAATTTCATATAACAATTTTTTGTATTTTTGTTTTGTTTAGTTTGTTGTACTCAAAGATACTCTTTATAAAGATGTGCTATATAAATGTAAAAAATATTATTAATAATGATGATTTTTTTTTTTTAATTAATGCTGTGTGGTCTCATACAATACAAAATAAATGATCAAATGTAAATAATACACAATTGTTTTGTCTAATACGAAAAAAATGGGAACTGTTATTTAGTTTTGGTATATAGATATATTTGTTTATTTATAAGCAACATTAGATAAATATCATATTTAAAATATGGTGTAAATATATATAATGGAGCGAGAGCCCCATCTATTGCACACTAACAAAAAACGAAATCTTTAGAAAACATCAAAGGTGCCACAAAGAGTCGCTGTGACACCGCATATGAGCATCAGTCTTTAAAACTACATTGCCCACAATGCAGAGCGAAGGACTTTTTAGAGAGCCATTCAAATTTAGCCTGATTAAAAACGAGCGTCATGTCAAAGTCAAATGATCCATTGTTGTATGAAAGCAGCATAATTTCAAATACAAATACTAAAAATAAACAATGGAATAAATATGAAACATATCTAAGCTGAGAATAGTGTTATTGTTTTGTTTTTAATGAAGGCAAAGGATTGGGCACGCGCTGAGCGTGTCGAATCATCGATTCATCGGTTCAGTCAGACCGACAGTCAAGAACGGTAGAGGGAGGACACACGCACACCGATCACCGAGACCGGACCATACAGAGACCCACGAGCACATAGATGTGACGTTTGGTCATATTTATCGGTTGTCTGAGATATGAATGAGATTTATCATGAGTGAAATATGAGAATGAGAGACATGAGCTCGCGCGCACCGGCCTGATCGCGCGCCGGGCCGAATCAAATTCACCTCAGTGAGATTTATCAGCGTTATTATTAAAATTATATTAATCGACAGGCCTCTTATAAGACATAAGGTTATAGATTGTGTTCAAGAGAGCGAGAGGAGAGTGTGTGGTATAGTAAATACTGCGATGGAACCGGACACAGCCGCAGACTTCACTGTGGAAAACGTGGAGAAGGTAAAATAAATACGTTTATTATCATTCTATCAGCAGCTCTTTTTTTTTTACTATGTTATTTTAATGTTCATTTACTCTTAATTAAAACTTGGAAATATTGAGCTATAATTCGTATGTCGAAACATATTATTGGGCAAGAAATAATAATCATTGGGGTTTATATATGATTATTGATCAACAACAATATTCGAAATATCATATATATATATATATATATATATATATATATATATATATATATATATATATATATATATATATATTATATACTGTTGTTGTACAAGTGGATGATAAAGAACATGTCCAGAATATAAAAAAAGCTAATTTTATTTTGCATTAAATGAATCCTATTTTAAGACCTTTAAGATTTTGTTCTATTTTTGTTTGTAATTTTCAATGTTATCAAGTCAGATACTCATTAGTTTCTCATTACTCTAATTTTTTAACCAGCATAAATCAAAGTCAGTTCTTCTATAATCAGTGAATGTTATAATATATAATAATTGCTCCCATTGCAGTATTGAGAATTAAATTTATTACAGAGATTATGGGGTTTATTGTCATGAAAACTATACGCCATTGCTCAAAACAATAAAGGTTTAAAAAGACTTAATGTTCTTTAAGCAGCAAAATATAATTTCCTATTACTTTCTTTTGATTTCATGGTGAAATATGACAAATTTATATTTTTGTCAGGTGTTGTGGGATTCACCCATATAGTGTCTTTCAGCATCAGTGTAAAAAATGCGATTGGTTGTTCTTGACTAAATTTGCTTTCTAATTTTGACAACTTTTGTCACTCTGTTTATTTCTGAGCTTAATTATTTCGGTATGTCTGATTGTAATGCAGCTGATCTCAGTTGATCGGGTTACAATCGTGAATCTCCTGTTCATCATTAGATTAGATTAGAGAAAAGAGAGCGTATCGATCCATCTGTGAGGATGAAGAGAGGAGAAGCGGGTGGTGTCCCGTCCGTCTCATCTCTGCCGGGTGGAGGGTTTCTCATCTTTATCCTTGACAGTGGCTGTCAGCCCCAAAACAAACGCTTTGTTCTGCTCATGCGTTATGCAATACATACACTCATAGTTGTTATAGCTTTTGATCCCATTAACAGCAAACATGGTGTTTTATTTTGTTTTGCTGCTGAAAATAATTTCAGTTTGTGAACAGTACTGCATTTACAGTGGAAGTCTGTGAGGCTAGATATTCAGGACGGGAGGGTTTAAAAGGAGAAATGTTACGTTAAGATTTTTGTTAACGCACTTACGGTTAATACGACCATTTAATATATCAAGGTCATGTATGTATACTAGGAATGCACGATATATCAGCCACACACAGTATAGCCTAGGTATCGGCTGATATATGTTGATTTTTAATGTTTTCTTTATCGCCCCATAAGAAATTTGGCCTATATATTAAAGCCGATATTATTTCCTTCAGCTGAGACACTTCAGATGTGCACTGTTCGCCGTAATGCTTTTAAATTGCTTGAAATTTAAAGCAATTAAAAAATTGCTTAAAATACAGTAAAGTGCAACATGTGCTGCACAAGTCTGTCATATAGGCTGCATAAAATTATAATGAGAATGTCATGCTTGGGACATGCCTTTTAATTGTGAGACTTTTGTTTTTGGAATCAGGCTCTCAAGAATTCTGCATAAAATTCAAAAAAAAATTCGGATTTCGGTTTATCGGCCGATATATCGGTTATCGGTTTTCAAATATAAATAATTATCGGTATCGGGCAAAATGTTTATATCTGTGCATCCCTAATGTACAGGTGAAAGTCGAAAAATTACAATATCATGCTAAAGTTCATTTATTTCCGTAGTTCTTTCCGTAGTAACTTAAAAGGTGAAACTAATATATTATATAGACTAATAACATGCAAAGTGAGATATTTCAAGCCTTTATTTGTTATAATTTTGATGATTATGGATTACAGCTTATGAAAACACTAAATTCAAAATTAGAATATTGTGAAACAGTTTTCATAGCTGTATATACACCACATACTAGGGTTGGGTATCGAGAATCGAGTATCGATTGGAACCGGGACCAACTTTTCGTTTTTCCCGGAATCGTTCAAAAGTTAAAATTTCGATTCCTAGTTTCGATATTCACAGTCCGCCGAGCGGAAGAAGAAACCGCTGAACAACACCAACGAAGAAGCGTCTACCGGAAGTGTTGGCACAACCGCGCGAGTCGAACATTAGTAGCTTACGTCAGCGGTCCAACGTGTGGCTTCACTTTTCTAAAAATAACGAAATCTCGGCAAAATGCAAAATTTGTGACAAAAGGAGTATTTGTGACAGAAGGAGTATTTCCTTCAGAAAGGATTATTTCCTTCCGAAAGACCGTTGGTTAGCATGGTTAGCTAAACTTTTTTGACCCTGCCTCTTAAAAGAATCGGAACTGAGAATCGTTAGGAACCGGAATCGAAACAAGGAATCGGAATCAGAATCGTTCAAATTCAAACGATACCCAACCCTACCACACACACACACACACAGTTATTGAATGTTTGTTTTAAAAAAAAGTGTGTTATATGAACCGTCTGGTTGGCTAAAGCTGGATGCAAACTGTACGATATTTTATTTTTAGACTTTTACGTCTGTTGCCCGATACACATTGTACGATTTTGGGCTGTCCTACCCAGACGAAAAATGACCAATCGTAGTGATTTCTTTGAGCGTGGCTCCTAAACGCTTTTCCTACACCGTACAGTGAGAGAGGCTCAAAGACGGTCGTTGTCACGGTCATGTGACCAAAGATGGCCTGTGATAATTTTCCAACAGTGTCCTGCTACGTCTACTTACTAGCCAATGAAAAAAAGCAACCAGAAATGGCGTATTGATCACCTCGACATGGCTCTAAACCTTAAAACTACTCTCCCCAAGCTCCACTTGCTAAGTTGGCCTCTTTTCCCTAGTCATCATAACCGTTTTGCTTCATCCTCTTTTTTTCAGCGCACATAAAAACCATGATTGCCAAAGTGCGGTTCATCTTGCTCTTTTTGTTTACCACTATGATCATCATCATGCAGTCTATATATATTGTACCCACGTTTATTAGATCCCAGTGTGATCTTTAATGAATTACTGATGTAATTCCTGAGTTTCTTCAGGTTGAGTTTTCTCAAATATGTAAACACTAAACGGTCCCGAAAATTACTAGGCCTCCTTTCATTTCTGGTAATCAATTTTGGCTGTTGTTTTTCAGATGAGCTGATGCTTTTATGTGCTGATTGTTGGAATTTGCTGTCAGATAGATGGTTAAAAATACATGTCTGCCTGTCCTTGTAAGATGTGCAATCGCTCCTGTATCAGGACGTCACTGTCTCGGTCATTCCTTCACGGTTATTCTCTCTCAGTCTAGTTGCTGCACAGCAGGCGACGCACACAGAGGTCGTTGTGTGTGTTTATTGTGTATTGTTCTAGGCGGTGTGATGGTCAGGCGTAACCATCTGCAGAGAAGAGCGGGTCATTATGCAGAAAAATGGGAAATTTTCACGTCAGTTACAAACAAAATCATTCTGATTGCGTGATTTGTTGTTTGTTTGTTATATCAGGGCTCAACAATTGTAATATTGCTGTTCAGTTAATCACAGGGAATGTTGAGATGATCAGACTGAGTTGTTTCCCATATGAATGTGTGTTTGATTATTCACCCTGGGCATCTGGAGTGTGTGTCTGCGAGTGTTGTCAATGTCATGTTCCACTATTGTGTCTTTTGATTTGCTCGACCGAATAGCATTACTAATTATATCTCTTGGCTTGTGTACAGGGATTCGGTTGTTGAGGTAACCTGATATGTTTTTCAAACCATTGACTGTTCAAACCAGTCGACAGCCGTGTCTCACTTTGATTCTCTCAAACACACACATTCATCTGATCTATTAGTGCTGGAAGGTCAAAACTCGTATCTCATAATGTGGTAATTTCCGCCGTTTGTGGCATGTGTAACAATTTGCTGTAGTGTCTCTCATCATCATTACTGGAATATCATGTTTATTTTGTTGTTTTTGTTTACTTGATTATTCACTTCTGACTCAGTGGAAATGAATCACAAAAATTCAGAGATTTAAAATTCACAAACACATGGCCGATGATGTCAGAACAACCGTTCCTGATTACTCCAGATGGGCCGTTGAACACGATCCCAAAAATCTTTAAATGTCTGGATTTATGCAGTTTTGGGGAATTCAGGATGAACCGGTTTTGAATAGTCCACTGGGAAACGAGTCGTGTTTGCTAATTATAAAGCTGAAAAAGAGATTGTCAATGAATTGTTCAGTGACATGGACCTTATTCACAGCAGCGCCATCTTTGATTTTTAACGGGAATGAAAGCGAGGCTGTGAGGGAAGGACATACATCACTTCAGTGGGTTGGTTCGTACTTTTATTTATTGTGTTTTTGGATTGTTCTGCTGACAACACTGCAAAAATATCTTTCAGAGAAATTTCAGTAGACAAAAAAGCACAAACACGGCAGAGATGGCAAGTTCAGCGGCTGGGACTTGCTGAGGTGAGGTGATCGCTAACGGCAGACAAACGGCTAGCAGTGACATCAGCCGCCAATCCACCCATCACTCAAGTGGCCACGCACTTATTTATGCAGAACTTCGAGGCTTCATATAATTTAAACGGATGAGCGATAAAAAAAAAAATCCACCACCCTCATTGTTTTTATGAAGGGCAAAATTAGCTATATGGACCAAAACCAATTTTTGTTCCAGGCTGTAAAAATATTTGTTTCTGCTGTAAAGTTGGGTATTTTAACATGGGGGATATGGAATTGACTCCCTTTTGGAGCCTGTCTCTAGCGGCCGGTCGATGAATTGCGGTATTGAGTCCGTACTTTTGTGACGTAACACTGCTTTGAATGTTGGGAAGAAGTCTGCTGCAGAGCCGATGTTAGTCCACAAGACCGAATTTGCATATGTGGGACAGGGCCTCAGAGTAGTGCTGGGCGGTTTGACCCAAAATTATATCACGTGTAGCGTGTCATGTTCCATATATATGTATATATTATTTATTTTTTATATGAATATATATATATTTATTTATATATATTTATATATATATATATATATATATATATATATATATATATATAAATAAATATATATATATATATATATATATAAATATATATATATATATATGAATATTTATATATATGTGTTGTGTATATATATATATTTTAATATTCATTCATATTTATATATTCCACCACGCGAGCAGAGATTCGCGCTCGCACATTATATTAATTTATTTTTGCGCTATGGCGGTATATTAAAAATGAACATAATAACAAAAATATACACCGGTTTTCGGTATGAACTGGTATACTGCCCAGCACTACCTCAGAGTTTGGTTTGAGACCCTTAGTAGCAAGGACATTCCTTACGATTCGTTCACGAAACACCGTTGTGTGTTGCTCATAGACTCAAAACAGTCCTGTGTCTTGTAGTTTTTTTCGAACTGTTTTTGTTGGTAAAATAGAGCAAAAATAAGCAATACAGTGTCTAAAATGTACCGTAGCATAAAAGGTCCTTGCACACAGAGTTTTGTGGGTTTGTTTGTATTCATCATACGGGGTCTTTGAATTGTCAAAATGCTTGCTATGGATGCGAAAAAATTTTTATGATGGATGAATGTGTCGGAGGTCGTATTTATTTTTTAACGTGCACAAATTTCGGACTGCGTGATATTAAATATTGATATTAATATTGATTTAATATTGATATTAAATTATATAATATAAATATACAATACAGGTATTTTTACGCCCTTATGTTGAATATTGGGAGCTTTCTAAATGCATTTTAAAAGACTAAATCACAAATTGAAAACATGCCCACTAGTCTAACCTAGACTACATCACACAGTGCATGCACTCTCTCTAGGTGTGTTTTGGTAAAGTGAGGGACATACACTTGATAATGTCCGATTGCACATCGTTAAAAAAAAACAATCACAATATTATTGAAGACGATATATCGCACACCCCTACGGCCAAGGTCAGGAATTTCATTAAATAATACATTAAATGTCACATCATTAACCCCTATGTCGCATGGGATCATTCTGAGATACTTTTGCTTCTTTTTTAGAAAGCAAGGAGATTTTATACTGATAGTAATGCCTGTAGCGCAGCTCATAGAGCCAGATTAAACGAATGATTAATAGATGTCTGGGTAAAATGGATCTTACAGAATGAGTGAGTCATCACACACACACACACACACACACACACACACACAGAGGCAAGATCGAATGCGGTAACCATGTCAATGGACCAAAGTCATTCAGCACTGGTCTTTAAGAATGAGTTTGTGCAGAATAGATGGTTGCCATAGAAACATTTCAAAAGAAGTAGCCATGTGCTTAAATATCCATTTGTACCATATTTATTTTTAACCATTTTAGCATCTCCAGCTAATAGCACTCACTCAAATCTCGATTGCACACAGTTGGTGTCATCATGTCACCAGGTTTACTCTGACAGATGGCTGTTTCTCATGGGGTTTCTAATGTACTGTGACACACACACACACACACACACACACGTCTGATTCCTCTCTGATCGTATTTGATGTTTATTTTTTTATGATATTAGTATTTAGACCAAATCATAAAAATACGTACACCAGCACTTTAACTGTATAGTGATATCGATGTTTTGGCTGAATATATCAAGATCAGTAAGATTTATTTATAGCAAGGATTAGGGCTGTCAAACGATTAATCGCGATTAATCGCATCCAAAATAAAAGTTTGTGTTTACATGTGGGTGCACTGTGTATAATTATTTTATTTATATAAATGCACACACATGCTTGTATACATTTAAGAAATATTTTCATGTATATACTGTATATAGATTTATATATAATTTATATTATAATTTATAATATAAATATTTTATATATAAATAATATTTTCTTAAATATACATGCATGTGTATGTATATATGAAGAGTTCAGATGCAAAAGCCTCTAAATGCCATTTGAAATTTTCCTCTTTAATGATGATTTTTACCAAACTTGTATATTTAAGTTCAGTAATTTCACTTAAATGGCAATGATAATTACCTATTAATTGTTATTTAAGGGAAATTACTGAACTTAAATATACAAGTTTGATAAAAATCATCATTAAAGAAGAAAATTTCAAATGGTATTTAGAGGCTTTTGCATCTAAACTCTTCATATATATACAATACATATATATATATATATATATATACACACAAAATAATTATACACATGCACATACACATCCACAATAATTATACACACATATTATGTAAACACAAACTTTTATTTTGGATGTGATTAATCGCGATGAATCGTTTGACAGCCTTAGCAAGGATGCATTAAATTGATCAAAATTAGCAGTTGAAACATTTATAATGAAACAAATGCGGTTCTTTTGAACTTTCTCTTCATGCGTCATGATTTCCACAAAAATATTTCTGAAAGAAAAAAAATCAGCTTTGCATCACAGGAATAAATGACATTTTAAAATATATTCAAATAGAAAACGTTTTTTTTATAGACCATTTCACAAGATGTAAACAACACCGGTCCAGAAGCACTTTCTGTTTCAGTTTTTTAACACTACATAAAAGCTGGGATAAAATACAACCAACAGAACATTTAAAACTGAATCAAAAAGTTAAACAAACATCTTTAAGATGTTTTCTTTACATGTGAAATAAAGAAAACAGTTACAAACCAGTGTTGTTTACATCTTGTGAAATTGTCTATACATTGTAATAATATTTCACAATATTACTGCATTTACTGTATTTTTGATACAGCCTTGGTGAGCAGAAGAGAGAGAAACATCTCACCGACCACAAACGGTTTTTAAACGGTAGTGTGTGTGTGTGTGTATATAGTTAATTTTGAAACTATATTTTTGTGGTAAAAACCAGAAGCTTCAATAAATTCCTGTTATTTTTAATGAATATGTCATTATTCGCTGTGTTTTTTGCCCTCCCACCATATTAAAGCTTGACTTGCAGAAATGAAGGCACATGCATCAGCAGATGTGAGACCCGTAGATTCACTTTAAGAGCACACATTTTCATATACGTGTCTGCTAAACTGCCTCGCAGGAACCCTGGGGTTAATAAAGCATTATTAGATTGTATCCATGTGCGTCATAATGGGCAGAGTGCAATGTATCACAGTCTAAAACTGTCTCTCTCTCTCTCCCTCTCTCTCTCAGGCCCTGCATCAGCTCTATTATGATCCTAACATAGAGAATAAGAATCTGGCTCAGAAATGGCTGATGCAGGCTCAAGTGTCTCCTCAGGCCTGGCAGTTCTGTTGGGTTTTATTGAGACCAGAGAAGGTAAGAACATCCCGTTTCTCTTTGTTGCACTTTCATTCCCTCTTTTTCCCTCTGCGCTTGTTCTTTTTACCCAAGTGAAATGGGTTGGGAATGCTGTTTCACGATGACTTTTACTATTTCTGGCAGTTGCATTGCAGCAGATGCCCTTGCATCAACTAAACTACCCATTTCAACCTCTGTTTTCTATTTCATTTGGTTTCATTTGACAAAATTGAGTTATATTTCGTCCTGAAATTTACAAAAAATAGGTAATTATGTTTTGCACCTTGTGACTTCACAACTTTCCATCCCTTCGTAAATGCTTTGCCATTTAATGTTTTATAATGAGAATTGATATTTTTTTGCATCACAGTAATGAAAATGGAGGGGCCAAAAATGTGTTTAATTGTCATGGAAATAACATCACAATGTGACCGGATTGATCATCCTAAAATGAAAAATAGACTAAAATGCATGTAAAATACATTTTCTTTTTATGTGATTTATGAGTGAAAAATGACCCAGGATTCATGATATTCATTGATATTTGTTCACGTTTACTCCCTAACATGATTTCCGTATCTTCAGGTTTTTTTTTTGAGGATGAGGCCATGTCACCCCTATAAAGGTCACACAACATCTAAAGGTTGCATGTTTATCTGTTGAATTTAGGTAGCTTCAAGTGACATTCGTTTTCTCCTTCCCTTACACAGTTATTTAGCTTTATTTTTTTTATATTAATGTATGAATTTGAATCATTCATTTAAGAGATTCATTCAAAAACGCTGATTTTTTTTCAAATAATTGATTCAAATGAAACATTTTGAACAGACTGCAGCAATTAACATTTTGTCAGAACCTCTAGTAAATTACATGTTATTTTGTCTCGTCTGTTCAGAGTTGTGGGAGAATCGATATTTTTATTTGAAACAAGAAAATTGTGATTCTCAATTTATTCTGAATCGTGCAGCTCCAGTGTCCGTTTAAAGAATTGAGTTGTTTGTCTCTTCTTGCACTTGAATGGTTTAAAATCATTTGAATGTTTAAATTGGCAAGACTTAGAAACACGTTCAAATGATGAACTTTCACTCTATATGATGGTTAAACTTAACAATTACTTTTTACGTATGCATAGCGAACCAGGGGGCCGGTCTGTACGGATCATTGACGATCCATTACACCTCTTACATATACAGTGGAACAAAAGGTTGTTTTTGAAATGTTATTTTAAAGAAATTCAGGGAAAATGTTCCAAAATTATTATGAAAATAAGCCAAAAAATGTGGCTAGTGGCACAACTTTTGTTTTTGAATTTGTTCTTTTTTAATTACTTTGCGTCTACTTGTCTTTAATAATGCTTGATATTTATATTAGTTAGACTCGTTGTTTTTCTATCCAATTAAAAAAATTATATTCATGATACTCATGATATTCAGCTACAATTAAATGTTTTGCAATAAGACAATAAGAATGTTTTTTTTTTTTATTTATTTTTTACCTTTTTGGAAATGAAATTAGGAATCAATGAGCAGAATCGAAATCGGAAACAAATTCAAACCATGCCCAACCCTACTAATGATGCAAAAAGACTTTATGCTTTCTGCACATTTCATCTGAGTCTATTAAAAAAACACACGCAATGAAAAACTGCATGTCTTCCTTCTTCTCCGCAGGTTCCAGAGATCCAATACTTCGGCGCCAGCGCCCTTCATACCAAGATCTCCCGCTACTGGGGCGACATCCCCGCCGAGCAGTACGACTCGCTCAAAACACAGCTGTTCTCTCAGATCGCTCGCTTCGCCTCCGGCTCGAAGATCGTCCTCACCCGCCTGTGTGTGGCTCTTGCGTCCCTCGCCCTCAACATGATGCCCGAGGCGTGGCCGGGGGCCGTGACGGAAATGGTGCGCATGTTTCAGGAAGAAGGAGGCGAGGTGGATGGGCGTGCGCGCTGCCTGGCCCTGTTGGAGCTCCTCACGGTCCTCCCGGAGGAGTTTCAGACCAGCCGGCTGCCGCAGTACCGTAAGGGTCAGGTGAGGGGCGCTCTGGGCCGCGAGTGGGTGGCCGTTTACCCGCTCCTGCAGCAGCTGTTACGGCAGCCGGACTCGCCTCCGCTGGTCAAAGCCCGCGTGCTCAAGTGTCTGTCGAGCTGGGTTCTGCTGGACGTTCCTCTGAACGAGAGCGAGGGATTGGTCGAGGCCAGCTTCACGGCGCTGGCAGATCCGGAGCTGTTCGATACGGCCGTGGAGGCCATCGTCAACACCATCTCACAGCCCGACTCACAGAGGTTAGTCTTCATCACCGCACACATGCAGGAGAGCAATGAAGTGAGATTCATGCCTATTGCTTGCCTATTTATGAATTAACGGCTCGTTTTAAAAATCTTCCCGGTGTACTGACATCTGCTTTATACATTATAATCCTCATGTTAACTTTGTAACGGATTGACCTAATTGACTGGGGTGCCAAGCAGGTTTTTAAACCTACTATATTTTGTTTAGTCAGTCAACCTTACAAAGGATTCAGACATTTAAAAAACAAATAAAGTAGAACCCTTAATATGTGGATGAAGAATTAACAACAACAGCAATAGGCTCAATTCATATAAACTGTTATTAGTTTTTGTTGATCAAGATAACATTCAGTGAGAAAAAAAAAACATTAATGTTTCACAAAGGCAAAAAAACAAACAAACAAAAACTAAATCAGAAACCAAAAGTTCTTCAAGTTCTTCAAAAGTTCTCCAACAACTCAAATACTCAATTCCCAAGTCTGGGGTTCATTTAGTTCATTTACCATGACAAGTATTCAAACAAAATCAGATCTGCTCATTCAAAGTCAGATTATTTTCCTTTCAACTCATTGAGGGTGTAAACACCAACAGTTTCACAGTTCACATTAACAGCTCTTGACCAAGTTCTCAATTCAGCATAGTTTTTGTACATGTACTTAGACCTTTCAGAGTCCATTCAGGGCCAGCACTGAGCAACCAGTCCACTGTGCAGTTGAAAAAGAGTTCTCAGCACTTTAAACCACAGTCACAAAGTCTCATGCCAAAAAGTCTCAACTGGCAAATCCAACATAAGAATACGAAAAAAGAGAAAAGAAAAAAACAATACTTGGTTGGTTTGTCCAGTCAGTCAGTTAGCGAAATGATCAGTCCTCCATTGTTGTTTGAACCATTAGTAGTATCTTTGAACATCCAGGAACATCCAAAAGAACCATAAATCCCAAGGCAAATCAACAAAATGTTCCTTTTACCTCACAGGGTTTTTGTAGGGATTAACTTCCCACATCTTTCCACTGCACAAGGTCTACTCAAACTGCCATCTTCCAACTCTTTTAAGCCATGTGCTCCACACATCATGTGACTCAGTGAATCATGTGACTGAGAACATCATGTGACTGAGAACATCATGTGACTCAGAGAATCATGTTCGTCACAACTTTACTTTAAGTAAATCCACTTCAAAAGCGAATTACTCCTGGACAGCGATGCCATAGAGATATACAGAGCGACCACAAAAACGGAAGTTCAAAGACATTATTCTAAAGATGGCGGCTGCCTTGTTTCTCTGGTGCACAAAGTCAATAGAAACATAAGAAATATGAAACAAATTCAATGTTTTGCACATCTAGCGATGGCTGGTGAATTGAGAATTTTTTCCTGCCTTTAATGTTTTGCATTATTTATATTGGTAACACTTTACAATAAAGTTCATTAGTTAACATTAGTAAATGCATTAACTAACATGAACTAACGATGAGCAATGCATTAGTTACAGTGTTTATTAATCTTTGTTAATGTTAGTTAATACAAATACAGCTGTTCATTGTGCGTTCATGTTAGTTCACAGTCCATTAACTAATGTTAACTAATACAACCTTTGATTTTAATAACGTATTAGTAAATGTTGGAATTAATATTAACTTAGATTAATAAATGCTGAAGAAGTATTGTTTACATATTGTAGATGTTAACTAATGAACCTTTGAACCTGTCAAAGAAATTGCTGGACTCATCATTTTACCCTAAAATCAAAATCAATAAAAAAAAGAATATATTGCTCGAAGAAAATACATTTTTTCAGTTGCATTTGCACCCCCCCCCCCCCACACACACACACAATTCTTATATATATTTGTGTGACCTATAAATAAATTATCATTTTAAACATTTTAATAAATTAACTGATAATAAATAAAATATTAATGTGCATATTCAATGCACAATGTAATATTAACTGTAACTTTAGAAATATCAGTGAATGCAAAATGTGTACAAAGTGATGGAAAGAGCGAGAAAGTGGTCTGAAGGAAAAGAAACACAGGTGTGAGAGAGAGAGATTGGGCAGAAGAAAGACAAAAACAAAGGCAAATTGAAACACAGTCACACCAGAGGAGGGGGGGGTGGCAGCGGCAGGTTTATTTCAAGGATGGCTGGCGTTTCCATGGAGACAGAGCGAGCGAGCGATGTCTTACGCTCTGGTTGGTACTGACTCGACGGGATCCCACCCCTTCCCCCCTCAGAGAAAGCAAGAGCCAGCGGATGCTGAGGACGGGCCTTTAGAGGTGAAAGCTTCCTTGATCGTGGAAAGCTGGCGGTACGAGGTTAATGTGCTTCTGCCCTGATGGAGACAGACAGTTGTTCACCGCTCAAGCACTTGAGTCTAATGCTGTAGTTTAATAGTTTCTACAGGTGTCTCGCACACGGTTACGGCTGAGTTCACTTCACAGTGCATGAGGGATCTGATTAGGACAGGTGACCTTTACAGGGAGGTTTGGGTTTTTCATGGGAATTTTGTGCAGAAGGGCTGATTGGAAGCATAGCATTTTTTGGGATTGGATTTTTATCCGTTGTATTTCATTTTATTTTGAGGGCTAGATAATAATACTTTTTGTTTTATTTTAAATTTAAATTTGCAATGTATTGATCAACACTTGCTGTTCTGGAACTCATGAAGTCCACAATAAACGTTTTGCGGCAGTAATAACAAAAACAAAAGAGCAATTTAAATTGAATTTAATGTAATATATATGGAATTGGTGATTATAAAATATCAATCAAATAGATTAATAATATTAATCAAATACAGTATTGACAAGAGAAAAATGCCAGCTGCTTTTGGCTGAATTACTTCATAGTTTTAATAAGCCTTCGTAAACCGAACATTAACACAGAGTTATGCATTTTAAGATTGCCTTTGGCTCATTTGAATTACATGCATAATTAAACTGTGAATTAATTATATATATTATAAAATTATATTATAATTAAATATATATTTATATATATATATAGAGAGAGAGAGATCATGATTAGATTCTCCCTCAATTCTTAACTCTTTTTTATTAAATCGGTTAAAATGAATGATTCATTAATACTTAAATTGTTTCATTACTCGATGAATTGTTTTGAACGAATCTTTTGAATAAATGCTTCAATGACAAACATTTTAAGTCGCGTGTCGTGCCACCTACTGGCGTAGCGATGTAATCGATACAATCATTATTTGAAGCGCCAAGTTACTTTCAAAAGCTAATTTTCTTATTGTTGTTTATATCCCAATTTATCCTGGTACTTATAACAGAAATAATGAAGCTGTGTGGCAGAAAAGACTGAAGCTTTCATAACTAACATGACAACTGCTCTCTCCGGGTCAGCGGCAGTGCTGAACGCGATTTGAATATCGGGATATTTGTAGGCGAATTGTTGTCATTTAGGAATAAGATCGCGTGGGTGTTTGAAATTTTAACAATTAATTGTGCAGCTCTAGTATTATTAATGTATCATTATTCATTTTAACAGTTAAAATTTTCCATGAAATGAGCTTGATTAGACTCCTCCCTCAGGCCGTGTTGTTTACAGACAGTTGATTTGATGAGTAAACACATGGACAGCTAGCGTGCGAGTTTTACTCTCAGCTGTCATATTTTGATCTGTTGCTGAACGTGTGAAGTGTGTGGTCCACTCAAATCTCTTTGTGTGGTCCTTTGTTTTCAGTATGGCAAGCGTGTCACTCGCTCTTAAAGGACTTATCAATGATTCTGCATTGATTTTTGTTATTCATTTCACCTTTGTCCTTTTCTCCATAATGCCTGGTGCCTCATCGTCTCTCTCCTTATCCTCTGTCTCCATCACCTCATCGCCTCCTCTCACTGTTTAAACACATTACAATCAAGCCTCTCGGGAGGATGCCATTGGACCAAATGCATCCTGTTGCTAGGCAACTCGTTTCATCTGTCCCCTGGTGTTTGAGGGTAATTGCACAGAGAGGCAGAGGGGAGCGTCTGTGTCCGTAGAAACACAGTGAGATTTCAAACAGGCAGAATTCAAACAACGATAGCGAATTAGAGGTGAAAATAAGTCCGTGCTCTGATAAATCAAACTCAAATTGGTCATTCTGAGAGACATGAAGGCACACACACTGAGATGAGAATCACTGAGCCTGAAATTAATGTTGCATATATGCCGCGTAATGTCATCAAAAGTTATTATTGTTAACTTATATGACGAAGCTGTTGAATGCTTGAATCTGATTGGTTGACGAATGATTTCAAAGGTCCTTACAGCCGACAACAGCAAAAGAACCAAAACCCGCAACAACACTGACCAGGCAAATAAATATAGTAAACAATAGGATGAAACCAACATGTAGATGTTTTTGCCTCAAAATTATATTTTATTATGAATTGAAAGCACAAATTCTCTCTCTCCTGCTTGAAAAACACACACATTTGTACAGTACGGACACACACTCGCACAGAAACGTATTGTCAGCGCTGCTCTGACAATTTAGTCAGTTTCCCCTGTTTTGGTCCCCTATCCGGGCTCTAGATCCACTCGTTCGTGATTTGTGTTCGTTTAACCGCTTCATTTGAGAAAAACTATCATGACATAAATTTAGGGATGTCCCGATACCACTTTTTCACTTCCGATACTGATGCCACAGCTTTTGCCGATACCGATATCAATCCGATATTTTATTCTTAAACTAATAAAAAAATATAGCACTTTTCTCAATTAGCCACCTAAAATATACCTCCATTATATAGTCCACAACAGTTGATTATGAAAGATTGCCATCCTTTATTCAAACACTACAAAAAAGCAACATAAATAAATAACAGAAAATACAGGTACTTCAGTACTTAAAGGTAGCTAGCTACCAACAGGTTTAAAGTTAAAACAATTTAAAGGGTTAGTTCACCCAAAAATGAAAATTCTGTCAGTATTTACTCACCCTCATGTTGTTTCAACCCGTAAGACCTTCGTTCATCTTCGCAACACAAATTAAGATATTTAAGATATTAAGATCGCTCCTGCATACAGTCCATAGGCTTCTTGAGGGAATGACAATTGATGGCCTCGAAAAGTCATTAAAGACATCGTTAAAATAGTCCAAGTGACTACAGGGGCTCAATCTTAAGTTTATCAAACGACGAGAACACTTTTGTGCGCAAAAAAACAACAAAAATAACGACTTTATTTCAACTATTCGTTTATTTCTCCCTATGCGCGAGTCAGGTTACTAGTTTAATAGCGTAAGCTTCTGTTATTGTACGTCACTCGCATCACACACACGACCAGCGTCGGCCAATAGTGAGCCTTTGTGTGAAGTAGCTCTACGCAATCACACTACGTTAACTGACTACAGGCCCATAGAGAAGGAAGTAAATATTTGAAATAAAGTCGTTATTTTTGTTTGGTTTTGCGCACAAAAGTGTTCTCGTCGTTTGATAAACTTAAGATTGAGCCCCTGTAGTCACTTGGACTATTTTAACGATGTCTTTAATGACTTTTCGATGCCAGTAAGTGTCATTCCCTCAAGAAGCCTATGGACTAGTATGCAGGAGCGATCTTAATATCTTAAATATCTTAATTTGTGTTGCGAAGATGAACGAAGGTCTTACGGGGTTGGAACAACATGAGGGTGAGTAAATACTGACAGAATTTTCATTTTTGGGTGAACTAACCCTTTAAACAGCAGCATTCTACATTGTAAATACCAGAATTTCTATAACTGTGTGTTGAACTGATTATCACTCTTGTGTGTTAAACACAATCGACTTACTGTAACACAAACAACTTCATTATAAAGATAAACAACAAATCTCCATAATATATGATCATAATCTATGACAAAAAAAGTGAGAGTTGTCATATTATACTAATAAAATGGTTGTGACAGAAGAAAAGCATGAGAATATTATTATGCATGTTCTCTGAGTATCATCTTTTATGATGATATATGCATGCGCAGTAAGATCATTTTAGCGTTTCAGAGGCTTCGTTGTGGATGAGCAAAAATCTTTCAGAACGTTTTGAAAGAAAAACACGTAGCGTTTGATTAGCCCAGCGTTCACCATCTCAACACAAACAACAGGTGTGTGCTGTGACATATTCCTGATGGTGTTGAAAGCCCTTCTTGACCTTGACTTGCTGTGTCATTGACATGGTTATTTATTTATTTAGAGCCTATTCAAGTAAGAGCATCTTAAAACCCGAACTCATAAATAAATGTTCTCGCCAGAGCCACAGTCTCACCAGCCATACGATCAATGAAGCCAGGAAGGACAGGGCAAAAACCGCACTTTAAAGGGGCCACATTCTTCATCTAGGGATGGGTCATGACTAATTTACTAGGCAATCCAACAACCAGATAGGATCCGTCAGAAATCATTGTTTCTTTCTGCTCAAGAAACATTTATGCTTATTATTAATGTTGAAAGCAGTTGAGCTGCCTCATTTCGTTAAATTTTTTTGGTTGAAACCGTGATACTTTTTTTTGTAGGATTCTTTGATGAATAGAAAGTAAAAAAAAAAAAAACAGTATTTATTTAAAATGGAAATCTTTGTAACATTATAAATGGCTTTTTTTCATCGGTTTAATGCATCCTTGCAGAATAAAAGTATCAATTGCTCAAAAAAAAAACCTTTCATTAGTATTTTCCAGAATGCATTTTGACTTTGAAAAGATTCCCCATTTCCATTGACTAGAAAAAGGCAAAGCCGCACGCCATGAAATGACAAGCGGGGGATGTTTAATATATAATAAATTAATGGAAAGCATAATGCTTTAAAATGAGCAGGTTTACACGATAAATAAATTGAAGCATAATCATTACTTTCGGAACTTAATGAAATGTTGTGTCATTCATTTTAGATGATGTTTTAATTATAGTGCAATGTGTGCATCCTGTTATTGCCTCATCTGTGAAGGATGCGTGCAAAACTGCATTAGAATTTGGACAGGACATTGTGTCTCTGCGTGCAACATAAGGTTTCTGCCTGCCATGGGAACAGTTGGTTGCCGTTAAATGCTGCCAACATGGGTTTTGGAACAGAACTTGTGTTTACATAGGCCTAGTACATCAGTATCTTATTTTCTTTTTAAATAAAGAGCAAGAAATATAATCTTATCCATGATGATGAACCCTTTAAAAAAAACATGAGATCCTTCAGTGATGTTTAGTGTCTGCTTGGCAGCCACTATTTGGTAACACATTAGTTAACATTAGTTAACTACATTAGTTAGCATGAATTAATAATGAATAGCACTTATGCAGCATTTATTAATCTTTGTAAATGTTAATTTCAAAATTTACTTGTACTTTATTCAAATCTTGTTAACATTAGTTAATGTGCTGTGAACTAACGTGAACAAACAATGAACAGCTTTATTTTTATTAACTAACATCAACAAAGATTAACAAATACAGTAACAAATGTATTGCTCATGGTTGGTTCATGTTAGTTAATACATGAACTAATGGACCTTATTGTAAAGTGTTACCCATTATTTTCCTTCAGCACTGCAGAAATGTGTTTAAATGAAGAAAACTAGACCTATCGAATTGTGGATCATGTCTTTGGTATATATGGACACGTTTATAATTTATTATCACCACATTTACATTTAGTCATTTAGCAGACGCTTTTATTCAAAGCGACTTACAACTGAGGACTAAACCAAGCGAGTCATCGTGTGAAGAGGCAAAAACAACGCAAGAAGTGCACAAAATACAAATTCAGACATTGCTCGGAGTAGCGTAAGCCAGATAAGCGAGGATTTAAAGGAAAAGGAAAGATTTTTATTTATTTATTCATTTAGTGATATCGTCAAACTCAGAGAAATGTATCCTGTTTTGTCATGTGATCTTCGTGATTTACAATCAGACTGCTGGAGGTTTAATGATTTATTTTATCTGTCATTTTTATTGTAGTTTTTGCTATAAATAACACTAAACGGTTTGAGTCAGATATGTCTAAAAAATCGGATTTTTGCCACAATCTTGAGTAAAGCCTAATACAGTGATGTGAATAAGTTTGGACACTCATGCTAAAGTTGCCTAAAAAGAGGAATAAAAAAATCATCTTTTGGATATTGATCTTAATGCCTTAATTAGAAAAATGAGGAAAACTCCAACCTTTAAGGACACCAATTTTCTTTGTGAATGAATAATGTATCATAAATAAATAAATGTTTTTCCTTAAAATACAGGGCCAAGGGAACTTTATCAGGATGCATATTATCCTGGATCCATGAAATAACTGGCTTTTAAAAATAAAAATCTGCCTGACTCTATGGGAATTTAACATAGGGGTGTCCTGACTTATGCACCCTGTATTTTAAGGAAAAACATTTATTTATTTATGATACATTATTCATTCACAAAGAAAATTGGTGTCCTTAAAGGTTGGAGTTTTCCTCATTTTTCTAATTAAGGCATTAAGATCAATATCCAAAAGATGATTTTTTATTCCTCTTTTTAGGCAACTTTAGCATGGGTGTCCAAACTTATTCACATCACTGTAGATGAGCGTTTAAGGGTGTGACGGTGAATATTTTAATTTCATCAGGATGTTTGCCCTAATGAAGCGCTCTCTAATGCCACAGAGCTGTGATCTCTGATGTGTGTGTCGAGCGCTGAGCCTCAGACGGGCCAGTAATGAGCTGCCGTTCATACTTTCTCTCTGTCCATACCTCATTAACATTTCCACTTGTGTGTCCTTCCTGCTGTTGACACCAAAAGGAGGATGAGTGCGACAGGGAGAGAGAGAGAGGACAGATTGTTCCAGAAGCGCTGAGATGGCAGCAGGGGTGAGGAACATGACAGAAGTTCATGTGGGAATGAGGTAACAGCTGTAGACAAATGAAGGAGAGCGTGATGATTTGAAGAGAAGAGAAACTGTACATTTCGCAGATGAGAGTTAATGTTGTCTGTCAAGAGAGCATTATGGGAATCTATTTAGAGGTAAATTAGCCAAGCAAGTCATTCTAATGTACAGCATAAAATGGATATTTCACCCAAAAATTCTCTGATTTCATACTCACCCTCATGTTATTCCAAACCCGTAAGACTTCTGAGAGTTTGACATAAATCTGTGAGCTTTGTGTCCCTCCATAAATAGTTTATCTCCCATTGTTTTAAAATCAGTCCCTCCAGAAAAACGCGATTATGCGATCGCTGAATTCAATGCAAAATCAGCCAAAGTCCACATATTTATGCGGGGGCCGCATTTTTTCAAATACGCCGCACTTTCGCCGCATAAATTGCCGATTTCCGTGCAAAATATGTGGGGTTTGCATAATTTCATAATCCTCGCATTTTCGTTGCAAAAAAAGTCACATGTATCTTAGCAGAAAGTTGAAAAATGTGCGTTTGCTTCACACAAGAGCAGCCATTTCCCCCTGTTTCCAAGGGGACGTTATGAAGTGATGCAATTACGCGACGCCAGACAGACTCACGGAGGGGATTGACATCTCACAAATCGAACTCGTATAACTCTCTGTCACACGTTCTACCGCCACGTCGTTCCTTAATAAACAACAATATAAAAGAAGTAGCATCAAACAGAAATTACCCGCACACATGGGGTGTTCGAGGCGCACATATAACACTGCAGAGAGTTCAACAGGGAGCGCGCAGCTCTTAAAGGGGCCACACCTTATTTACACTCGTTACAGTCTGAAATAAAACAAGATGAGAAATTAAATATTCCCAGCACTTTCTATGATGTAGTATGCTTGCTTATCAAAGGAAGTAATAAGAAATGACTCTTATATTAACAGGATGTTGGGGGAATCACTTTTTTTCTCTTTTTTATCAAACCGCAATTTTTGCAAGTTCCCTCAATTTTTGCAAATTCCTGCAATTTCATCCCATAAAATTGCATAAATATCCCGCATATTCTTTCCATCGCATTTTTAAAGAAAACGGGCCACGTAATCAAGCATTTTTGCCCGCAACAATCACAAAAAAACTCCGCGTTTTTCTGGAAGGACTGAATACTATTATGGTAAATGTTATATGTAAATCGCAAATTTTTTCACAAATTTTTGTAAATTACCACCACAAAATCAGTCATTTTGATCGCAAAAATCACAAAAAAAAAATCGTGAAATCCTGGAGGGACTGTAAAATGGCGTTCCAAAAGTATTGCAATGCTGACAGACATAATTATTGCAATACATATCAAATAACGGTGGAATCTATAACTTTGCAAGGCATTGTTACCAACATAGACGTTGTCAGTGGTCAGCAAATCTGATGCCCTGCAACCATTGTAGATTTGCGTTTTATAACTGTCACTTTCCCTTTTTGCTTGCAAACTCTTTTCAGTTCATGGTTCAGTTGTTGTGGCCTGACCTTCTTCCAGTATTTACAGATATGACATATGTGCAGTTGAACGATGAAAGTCTGCTGGGAAATTTCCTGGGAAATCCTTCTGGGAAATGTTAAAATAGAAATATAATTAATCATAGGCTTCTATAGCGCTTCCAAAAACATGGTTTGGAAGATGGATTTATGATGTCAAACTAAAAAAGTTACCTGTGAAGCTGATGTGTTGCTAATATGGTTTCATTTCGAGTCCTGAGCATTGTCGTGTGGATTGTGTCTGTGTGTTTCAGGTACGTGAACACACTCCTGAAGTTGGTGCCGCAGGTGCTACAGTTACAGGAACAGTTACGAGACGCCGTTCAGAATGGAGACATGGAGACGTCACATGGCATCTGTCGAATCGCCGTCTCTCTGGGAGAGAATCATTCAAGGTACAAATACGCTCAATAGGTGAAGAAAATGTCATTTGAGCGCCATTAGACGAGGTGAAACATTTTCTAAAACACATATATAGTGTCAATTGAATGTTATTATAATCTTTTCTAACATTATAAATGTCAATCAATTTAATGCATCCCTGCTGAATAAAAGTAAAAAAATTTGCTGGCCACAATTTTGACATCGATACCATAGGGGGGAAAACTGCCATATAGATATTATTATTATTAGGCAACTGGTATATTAGGCTGCTGTCACTTTAAGACCATATATACAGACCTATTATACTATTACACATTTTCTTTCTCAACTCTTTACGTTCACTGAAAACAGATACTTAAAACTGACTGTGTTTATGTGAATGCTCACCAAGAATGGCATTTTGACATTATTTTGTGTGTGTTTGACTGATGAAGCACAAAAAGCACTGAAAAACAACTCAATTTAGTAGGGATGCACCGAAATGAAAATTCTTGGCCGAAACCGAAAACCGAAAAAAAGGAAACCAAGGCCGAAAACCGAAACACCGAAAGAAATTATGCCAATTATTAGTATCATTGCATTTATGGCTATGACTGTGTACAAACGTTACTAAAATCAAGGCATTGCAATTGCATAAATTAATATAAAATTTTCAAAGAATAAATCAATTACAAATTATGCAAATATTTATTTAGCACAATGCACAGTATAAAATAAAATTCAAACTAAAATGTTTAACTTGACCCCACTCATGTGTACATTAAATAATAATCTAATGGCCTGCAGAAAGGTTTTAAAATTAAATGTTCTCTCATAAAAACAAAGCCGAGCGCGAACTTATTCTCATCACACCAGCACCCTTTGCACGTCTAAATTAGTTTCTTACATTTTAAAAATTTAGCATACAATAGCATAAAAAGCCTTTTTAAATGAACAAAGGTCCATGATTAATACAAATGTACATGAAATTTAATGAAACATGTTTAGTCAATGTAGAAAATATTTAAGAGAGCATTAATTTAGTTCTATACATACATGTTCCCATATATATTTTTTGTAATGTCACAAGTAATAATCTCAGGGTTTACTGGGTTTTACATGATTATTTTTGTATTGGTTGTGGCATACTAAAAAATAAACATGCCATGTGTTTATATTTCTTCTTCTCACCGATTCCTAATGGTTAGAGGACAGTTACTTTAGTCGTCCCCTGTCGTTTCAAGGAATAGTACAACGGCGAGTGGGTCCAGTATAAACGCCTCGACCGCTTGGAGCGGTGCGCGCGCTGTCTGTGGCGAGTGGAGACTCGCGCATACTTTCGCCTGCCTCCGTGGCGCGAGTCTCCATAGTTTATACTTGGCCCGCTCACATCCGGAGTCGTCGTCATGGCGGAGCGCATTGTTTAGAGCAGATATAGGTGGATAAACAAGGTTTCCGTCTCCTCGCGGGTTCAGATTCACTGAAATACGTCCGCACCGCAGACATGTTGCTTCAGACAAGCACGTGCAGGTCGCGGTTTCTGTTTGCGTCATCACAACATTTCGGCCGTATTGTTTCGGTGATAAAAGTCTTTCGGCCGAAAACCGAAAATGCACTTTTGGGCCATTTTCGGCCGAAAATTTTCGGTGGCCGAATATTCGGTGCATCCCTACAATTTAGTCCTGAGATGTGGCTTTATGTGCCGCACTTTGGGTGTGAGCACAAAATCTGTGGGATTGAGTAACATTATGCGCAATACATTCAATCCCATGCCGAAATTCAAGCCCTGTGACACCTAGAACATTAATCTGAAGCAAATGAACCAAGTGAGTGAGGGGAGGCGGGTTTGTGCGTTTACGCGCTGTCGGAGAGATGAGAGAGAGAAAGCGCAGCTGGTATCGTGTATCTGTAGAAAACGAGAAGCGTTTCAGGTACTTCAGTATCGATGTGGACCGAAAAATCTATTTTTTAAATATATATATTATATATAAAATTCAACCTGCCAAAGTGGCTATAAGGAGTGATTGTGCTGAAATCAGTCATTTAACGGTGTTCATGTCAAGCCCCTGTATATAACATTGACTGATACTGGTATGGTCAATATATCGTGTTGATAAAGATTTTCCAGATATGAAGCAGTGCTGGTGTGATGAAGCAGGTCTCTTCTCCTCTTTTCTATCAGAGCTCTGTTGGAGCAGGTGGAGCACTGGCAGAGTTTTTTGGCACTGGTGAATATGATCATGTTCTGCACAGGCATCCCCGGACACTACCCTGTCAACGAGACCACCAGCTCTCTCACACTCACCTTCTGGTACACACTACAGGTGAGCCTCACTGTCTCTTCCTACAGTGTGCCTGTATCTGTACCTCAGTGGTCTCCTCTAATGATAAATGGATAGTCACATATAGGCACATGTCCAAATTAAAGTCTTAAGGTCACACAGAAGGAGAATATAATGTTATTTCAGGACTTGCTACTGAAGTGTGAATGACTTTGACTTCAGTTACCTGTCCATACTGCCACTTCGGTCTGCTATTGTATGTACACAATTCTGTTAGAAAACACACTGTTCGTTATTTGTGTTGTGTTGTCTGTCTGTACTAGTGCCTTTAGTAGGGTTGGGTATCGTTTGAATTTGAACGATTCCGATTCCAATTCCTTGTTCCGATTCCGGTTCCTAACGATTCTCGATTCCGATTCTTTTAAGAGGCAGGGTCAAAAAAGTTTAGCTAACCATGCTAACCAATGGTCTTTCTGAAGGAAATAATCCTTCTGTCACAAATATTCCTTTTGTCACAAATTTTGCATTTTGCCGAGATTTCGTTATTTTTAGAAAAGTGAAGCCACACTTTGGACCGCTGACATAAGCTACTCATGTTCGACTCGCGCGGTTATACCAACACTTCCGGTAGACGCTTCTTCGTTGGTGTTGTTCAGCGGTTTCTTCTTCCGCTCGGCGGACTGTGAATATCGAAACTAGGAATCGAAATTTGAACTTTTGAACGATTCCGGGAAAAATGAAAAGTTAGTCTCGGTTCCAATCGATACTCGATTCTCGATACCCAAGCCTAGCTTTTAGTGGAGGTTTATTATTTGTTTGTGTGTAAATCTGGAGAGTGGATGTTAGAGACATTGAACCGTCCTTCACACAGTATCTGTTCAGTACCTGTGCTGTGTGTTTACTGCAGTGTGTGTCGTCATGTGTTGAATATTCAGGAATGTCCTTTTCCTGTGTCCTTGCCTGTCTTTAACAGTCTGCATTGGCTGAATATTTTATTTCTATGTTTAATGGCTTAAATCCAGTTGCAAAACTATTGGATTATGGATGTTCCATTCAATTTCTCCATAGGCAAGGCAAGTTTATTTATACAGCACATTTCATACACAATGGCAATTCAAAGTGAAATCAGAATAATTAAAACAGTTTGGAGTAAAAAAAAATATGAAATAATGAAAAATAAAAATAATGATGAAAATAAAATACAGTAAATAATTAAAACAATTTAGAATCAAAAATAAACCATAGAGAAATAGAATATTAATACATTTTAACACTGCTAATTTTTTCAACAGTGACCACCTAATTGTATGAAGCATTACATTTAATATTATTATTATTTTAATAAAAAATATTATTTTATTTGGCTCCAGGATCCCAGTAGCGACCCTACAAAAGACAAGTGGTTTGGATAATGGATATATGGATATTATGGTTTTATATAAAATGTTTGTTTGTTTTTTTGGATTATATTTATTTTTTATTGTATGAAATAAAAAAAAATACTTTATAAAATTAATTAGAATTAACTCTAATATTAATTGGTTATTGTATTAAGTTCTTTTTCGTTCTTCGCTTAGGGGTAAAATGAAGTTTGAAATGCATGAGCAGCGATTAGATGAATATATAAATATGTGCTGCTGCACGTTTTCCTCTCAAAAAACCAAATAAACAACAAAATTGAGATTATATATATATAAAGTAAAAGATAAGCATCTGATTTTAGCAACGTTTGCACGAGCTCTGCAATTCGGCACTGTAGTAAAGTCACGTTTACTAATAGCACTTTATATAATAGATAGCTTTAAATCAAGTAGCTTTACCATATTAAACATGAAAAACAGTGGCAGTGTCTCGTTTCATCAGGAGTACAACTTAATTTTCTACCATAAAGCCAATCTGTTTAAGAATAAATGAAATTAAACTCAAATCAACATATTTTACTAAGTAGCTGTATGACTCACTGGCTGTATTCCTTACTTTATCATTAGTTTAGTGTTTATTTGTTGATGTTTGGCCATGTGTTTCAGGATGACATCATGTCGTTTGAGGCAGAGAAGCAGGCCGTGTATCTGCAGGTCTACAGGCCTGTGTATTTCCAGCTCGTAGACGTTTTGCTGCACAAAGCGCAGTTCCCCACGGACGAGGAGTATGCGTCCTGGTCATCAGATGAGAAGGAGCAGTTCAGGATCTACAGGTGTGTGTGTGTGTGTGTGTGTGATTCATTTTCTCATGGGCCTGTTGTAACATTTTCTTCTACACTCAGCAGTTTCATGTTGGATTTGCTGAATTGGCACAGCAAACAATATTAGGAATGTGCAAAAAATGTAATATTATTTGTGTAAAATACACAAATATTACAATTTCAAATGTATTTAATATTTAATAAAATATTTAATAATACTTGAATATTTAAATATTTAATATGTGTGGCTAAAACGTTTTGATTTAATTGTCTTAAAAAACGAATAGCGAATGACGGGTTGATATAATAATGCATTTCTGTGATGTTTGACTCTTTTAGGGTGGATATATCTGACACACTGATGTACGTCTACGAGATGCTGGGAGCCGAGTTACTCAGTAACCTGTACGAAAAACTCGGGCGACTCCTCACCAACACAGAACAAACAACAACATGGCAGGTCAGAAAACAATGGATTCAGTTTTCATTGTTTTTGCTGTTTCATTAAAGGTGCCCTCTGGGATTTAAAATCAAATCATACAACATGTTCCATACCAGATGGGGGCAGTATACCTCCAGAAATACCTCCACGGCCACGCGCTCTCTCATGTCTTCAAACAATATGGGCGAGTGCTGTGTTGCTCTGTCTCCCTCGTGCATATTAATCAAATCAATTGACACGATAGTAAAAGGTTGGAAGACCGCAGTTTCACGTGGAGCATTTGGAGATTTTCAGAGATTAGAGACTAAATGAACAACATCTCAATACTAAATTATAAGGGCCGTCTCATAGACAAGTCGGTGCATTTCGACGATATGGGAAAATTAAAGCCCAGGCTATTATTTCTAGTTTTATGATATTCGATTTGTTCATATTACATTTTTTATCATTAGTTTGAATTAATTTGACAGACAGCATTCCCTGATGTGGACCACGCTAGCGTCTTTCAGAGCTGCCAACTCTCACAACACTTTTCACACACTCTCACGCCACACATCAATTTTGTCATGCACAGAAAAGGACACGGAGACCGATCTCAGCTCTCAGATTCTGTTCATTTTATTATGCAATTCAAACAATAAATACAGTATTGGCGCTTTACACGACAGATCCCTAGCACACGTGAACCGATCATCTCTACTAGCTAATGGTAAAAGAACACGAACACTGTTAAAAGATAAAGTATGCTACAACTTACCAAAATGTATTCCTCATGCATAATAGCGACCAATTATTGTTTTTTAACTCTTCCCTGAACTGAAATGTAGTAGTGGGCTGTATTTTCCACACGACTGACGTCAGGTTCAAGTAAACACAAGCTGGCGCGAGCGCGACTCACTCGTGTACTGCAGTTTGGCTGGTGCTAACGTTGCCCGCCCGCATACCGCCTCCCATGGTCGAAACTGGTATTACGACACCTGCCGGGCCGGGGCTAGTAATTTAGCATGCTAATTCAGATTAATATCTCGGCAGCACTATAACGTGTCAGTTTTTTAATGACATCATCAACCTTATTTCTTCTCAATCTTTTGATGCGTGTAGCTCATTTTTGGGATATTTTAACCTCAATTTTTACAGATGGCACCTTTAAACAGACGAAGCAAAGGGGCGAACTTTTGTGCACATTGCTAGGAGTGCACAAGTAATTAAAATAAAACCAAAACTGATATGGCTTAGTGCGATTATAAATTGGCAAAGATTGATTTCATTAAATAAATATACAGTATATGCTTCTTGTTTCACAGTGAAGCTCTGCTCTGTGTTCTTTTACACTAGAGCATCTCATGATAAGGTGCTTTCAGCTTGTCAGAGCGGCTCGGTTCACAGTAAATTGCACTTCATTTGATTCTAAATGGTTTTAATTTACTGTATTTTATTTTGATCATAATTTTTATTTTTCCTTATTTCTTATTTTTTATTCTAAACTGTTTTAATTATTCTGATTTCTTTTTTGGATTATTTTAATTTCTTCTATGTAAAGCACTTTGAATTGCCATTGTGTATGAAATGTGCTCTATAAATAAACTTGCCTTGCCTTGCCTAAATGTGGCTCCACATAAACGCATAAAGTGCGTCCTGGGTCGCTTTTGAATCCGCCAACCATTTTCCCAAACTTATAATGAGAAGCTCTTATAAACTGGATGTTGTCAACTTAAGAGAAGCTGATTTAAGGGCTCCTTGCGTTTTTCCTCCAAAATAAAATGTTGTTGGTTTAACATTTGAAAATGAAGAAATTAAGAGTAAGTATTAAATTATTTGTTTTATAAATTGTAAAAATATTAGAATTAAAAGTATTGAGTATTAGTACTTTAAAATAAAATTATTTATAATGTAATAAGTATTACAATAATTAACAATAATATTTTATTTTAGTTAGTAATAATACAAGAAATATTATTTTATAGTCATATATAATCTCAAAATTGCCTCCCTGTATAAATCGCAATCACAATTTTTATCAGAAAATCGCAATTAGATTTCCCATGCCAAATCTTGCAACCCTACATTGGGTGTTTAACAGAAATTAAGAGTAAGTATTAAATTAATATTTATTTAATAAATTGTAAAAATATTAGAATTAAATAAGTATTAGTACTGTAAAATAAAATTATTTATATAATATAATAAGTATTACAATAATTAACAATAATATTAAATTTTTATTTAGTAATAATTAGAGAATTATTATTATTTTATAGTCGTATATAATCTCAAAATTGCCTCACTGTATGAATCGCATTCACAATTTTTATCAGAAAATCGCAATTAGATTTCCCAACTCAAATCTTGCAACCCTACATGAGGGTTTTAACAGAAATTCGTCTATTTTGTTCCAGCATACAGAAGCACTGCTGTACGGATTCCAGTCCATCGCCGAAACGATAGATGTGAACTACTCTGATGTCATCCCAGGACTCATCGGCCTCATTCCACGAATCAACATAAACAACGTCCAGCTGGCCGACACCGTCATGTTCACAATCGGTAACATTAAAAACAGTCGTTGTGCCATTTCTGTGTTTTAGGAAATTGTCATTTGCCATCTGAAGCAATTTAGGCTGTTTTGGTCAAGACCAGACAATTACACATAATTACTTTCCCACACAGACTCTCAGTTTTGTGTTCCAGCCCGGATATTAACCCATTACGTCTCTCCCTGTAGGAGCGTTGGCGGAGTGGTTGGCGGATCATCCGGTGATGCTGAGCAGCGTTCTGCCTCTGGTTTTGCAGGCATTGGGCAATCCAGACCTGTCCGTTTCCAGCGTCTCCACACTAAAGAAGATCTGCAGAGAGTGCAAATACGACCTGCCCCCGTACGCTGCCAATATAGTCGCTGTGTCGCAGGTATTACATGCTCTAATGACGATGCTAACACATATGAGACACGTTGAAACAGTTTTCCTCCTCTAAATGTCGTCTTGTTGTTTTTTCTTGTATGCAGGAAGTGCTTATTAAACAGATTCACAAGGTGAGTTTCTATTTATTTTGATGAATAAACCCATTTGGTTTTGCTCGGATAAAGCTGAGGTGTAAATGGTCAAAATCTACTTTGCGTAGTGTCCTGATCAACATCAGTTGTGTTGATCATTGTAGCCAATCAGAGACATATATGTTGAGCATGGTTGAAACAATGTCCAATCAGAGGTGTTTAAGGATCTGTTCCACAGCGCTCAAAATGCTAAGGGGAAATGCTGCTGTCATCGAATTTTTGGGATTTTCAGTACCAACTCTGTACTTTTGACAACACTAGTTTATGTACTGATATATCAATACATACGACAACAACACTAACAGAAACCAATTTCAGTTTGTATGGACAGTATGTATTTAAGTCTGAGATGCATGATTTATTTTGAGATTGAATGGGTTTGTTCTGTTACATTATATTATATTTATTTGTTTATTTCAAGCAATATGTAGTTACACATGACAAGGCAATACGAAGCATTTTGGTTAGTCTGTACAAGCCTTTAAATTCATCATATTTACATCAACTTAAACAAAACCTAAATCTATTGCTCGAAACGGAGTGGATAGAAGTCAAACTTATTTGAACCCACCCCGGTTACCAATAACAGGAAAAACAAAACAAAAAAAAATAATAGTTGCTTCCTTACACATTATCATAACACTCAATAACAATTTTTAATATAAGTACATATATGAAAACATGAGAAAGGAAAGAAGGGGAACCCCTTCTCCCTCATAAAAAGCAAAACAAAACAAAACATATCCTAAATACACACCATATATGATCATGATCTCAGGTAACAATTATAAGAATACCAACAATGGTAATCAATTACCTACAAGGTAAAATAAAACAGATTATAAACACATGGATGCATCTATGAAAATACCAACAATGGTAATCAGAATACCTACAGGGTAATATGAACAAAAATCCATGAATACAACTCACAAAATTAAACCATTACCGACATGTATTGCGATAAGACCTTCTGTTTATAATGTACTTTAAATTGATGAATATTTTGGCTTTGTTTAAGTTCAAGCTCAATTTCAGTTTGTATGGACAGTATGCATTTAAGTCTGAGATGCATGATTTATTTTGAGATTGAATGGGTTTGTTCTGTTAATTTTATTTGTGCAGGTCTTTAATTTGATTTACAAATATTCAGCAGATCCCTGGGCATAATTGTTAATCAAACATGAAAAATGGTTGGCAGAGATTTTTGGCCCTTGGCACAGACAAAAACAATACTTGAAGCCAGAAATGCATCACAACTGTTCCTGTTTTCAATCTCTCTCTCCTTCTCTCTAGACGAGTCAGTGCATGTGGTTGATGCAGGCTCTGGGGTTTCTGTTGTCTGCACTGCCGGTGGAGGAGATCTTGAGGAACCTTCAATCTCTGATCACTCCGTACATCCAACAACTGGAGAAACTAGCAGAAGAGACGGTGAGACATCCGAATCCTCGCCCTAAGTCCTCTGGGTTTGTTTATCCATGTGTTCGTTTGGCTCGGCTGCGTGTGAACAGACCCTGTGTCTGCGTGAGTGTGTCATAGGCTGGAACATTTCTCAGCAGGAACAGATTGGCATTACTCTGGGCGCTGGAAGAGAAAACTGCAGGAGAAATCCGCTTAATGTTACCGAGAGCCCTGCATGGATTCATACTAAAGGATTAGTTCACCCAAAAAAACGTACTCCCCTTCATGTCACTCCAAATTGACTTTAGTTCATCTTCGGAACACAAATGAAGACCTTTTTGATTAAATTTGGGCACTTTTTGTCCATTGACAGAACAGGGACAGAGATCTCTCAGATTTCATCAAAAAGATGTTTATTTGTGTTCTGAAGATAAACGAAAGTCTTAACGAATTTGGAGTGACATGAGAGTGAGTAATTACTGACAGAATTTAATTGAAAGTAGAAGTAAGTGACATTTCAAGCACAACATTTCATCTATTTTTGCTGCACAACTAGAAGCGTTGCCCAAAAAAGCTGAAGCAAGATCAATGTAAAAACTGATAAAACAGCACATCAGGGGACTGGCAGTAACTGTTGTGTAATTTAAAATTATACCTATAATTGTAAATAACCTTCAAGCATTCTCTCTTTTACTGCCAAAACATCCTGGATGTAATGAAATAAGTGCTGTCCTTATTGGTTTTAAGTTTTTACATGCTGAAAAAGAGCAAAACTCTTTAGTTTGTGATGCAGCCGAAAATATCTGGTTGAAAATTATTATTTTGTTTTTTGAGGTGGTGACATTTAATGAAATTACTCAATCAGTGTTTCAGCTGTGGAAAGATCAATAAAACAGCTTGTAAACAATATGTAACGTTACGTTAACCTCATGAAAAGCTATTGAATAACTATAAACTCGTTAGTTAGAAAAACTCTACTCTAGAGAGCTGCATTTTCCTAAATATATGCACATTATATTTTAACTTTATCTGTAGTCTTCATTATTTAATGTATGTTTGAATAAATGTTATGAAAACTATTTTTTATTACAGCCACCGTTCAAATGTGCATATTTAACAATGATTTAAAGGGTTAGTTCACCCAAAAATGTCAATTCTGGGTTTAACCCTGTGTTTCACTTCAGAATTCACTTCAAAACATTCCAGGATATTTCTATTATGAACTTCAAAGGGGTACAACAGGTTGAAGGTCCAAATTGCAATTTCAATGTAGCTTAAAAGGGCTCTACATGATCCCAGACAAGGAATAAGGGTCTTATCTAGCCAAACGATTCGTCATTTTCTAAAAAAAAAAAAAAAAAAATACACAAATGCTCGTCGTCATGCATGAAAATTTGTAGCTTTGTCTTTTTTCAAAGTGTTTAGACTTAAGATATTAATCTGGCTGAGATTTTTTTAAAAAGAGCGAACAAATCCATGTCTTATTGAGAATATAACAATGGCTCACTTCAGTGAGTAACTAAAACACCCTAGCAACTACATTGCAATGCCCTGGCAACCATATGCAAACATCATAATCTATCTTCTAAATACTTTAGCATTGTATTTATTTTTCATCTTATCAAAATGCATGGAAATCTAAACTAATTTCACTCCTATTTCGTGTTCGGCTTCATATCCTGTCTCTCTAAATGCTGCATGTCTATTTTTGACTCGTTTTCTAATACCTTTCCTCCCTGTCTGGTCCTTCCCAGAAAGACATTACATCAGCCTTAGTAAACAGGCTGTGATGGGGCGCTCACACAGCGTCCCCTGCTGGTCACAGACGCTGAGTCTAAACACGCACATCTCATGTATCGGCTCTGATGTTATTTTCAGACGGGGCTGTCAGTACAGTGGCTAAAAATACCCAAAGTAAACAGGACCTCAGTGCACAGTTCTTCACATATTCCTCATAAAACAAACGATTCCAGTTCTGATATCTGATTGGATGAGCTGTTGGAAGCAGTTTAATAGACAACACATGCATGCATCTCTGACATCATATCAATTGAATTCTACATGAATGATTTTTACTATTAAACTTATTACTATGTACGTATTTTATAGTATGATGTTATTCCTGGTTAACCTTTTGAAGGAAAGGTCATTCGTGCACCGATGCCTTTGTTAAATGTTTAATTGGGCGTCTCTGTCCTTTTGTGCTTGCTTGTGTGCATGATGTCATAAAGAAAGAAAGACAATGTAGCGACTCGCTTTGCCTCTCCGCCAATCACTGAGCTGTTGTCATGGAGCTAACAGCAGTAATTAGACTGTTGGCCTAATGGCTGTTTAACGACTGTTTAATTACCGCTGATGTTCCCGGGAGTGCCGGTTCAGAGCGTACGCCCACCCGTCGGGTCTCATTATTTTACATGATTCGTTTCGTTAAATGTGTCAATGTACTGTCACATACTATTATAGTTTTTATTTGTGAATTTTAATTTTAGATTGTAATTTTGATATAGTTTTTATTCATTTATTTCAGTTTTAGTTGTTATAGTACATCAAGTTAAACTAAATTAAAATGAGAAATGCTTCCTTGGCAACTAGTTGAAACAAAATAAGTTTTTATTTTATTTCAGGGAGAAAAAAATGAAATGGTTTTAGTTAACTATGATATCAGTATATTGTACTTATTAATAAATACATAATTGTAAATAATAATTAATTAGGGCTGTGCAAAAATTAATTGCGATTAATCGCATCCAAAATAAAAGTCTGTGTTTACATAATATATTTGTGTGTGCTGTATAATTATTTTGTATATATAAATACCTATGCATGCATGTATATATTTAAGAATTATTTGCGCTTAAATTCTGTATATAAATACATAATCTATGTTATATAAATATTTTATATATGAATAACACATTTTTTTAAATATATACATGCATGTGTGTATACTTATATATACAAAATAATTATATACAGCACACACAAATATATTATGTAAACACAGACTTTTATTTTGGATGCGATTAATCGCAATTAATTTTTGCACACCCCTATAATTAATTAATATAAAAAATGTGTAATTCTATTTCACTGTGAAATAACGTATTTAAGAAAACGAACTATTTTATTTTAAAGTACATCTAAAATTACAATACTCGTATTTATTATTTCATCTCAATTTCTTTATTATTGCACTACGCCATGTTTAGATTTTATTTTGTTTAAACGTTGTTATATTTAAACGCTATGTTAATATGTGAAGTAAAGCCACTCACAATTTATGTCATTGTATACAGTTGTCTTAAAGGGGTACACAACAAAAACATAAACATAACGTGTGATTGAGAGGGAAAATGGCGATGGATGTCTAAAAGTCTCGACAAAATATAAATTGCAAATTGGTTGTGAAATATGACTCTTTAAAATAAAAATATCATATCGAATAAAAACCTACCGTGTTTTCTCTTTTCAGCCCAACCCCTCGAATAAACTGGCCATCATACACATCCTCGGTCTGCTGTCCAATCTCTTCACCACGCTGGACATCACCAAACAGGAGGAGGAGTCAGGAGAGAACGCCCCGCCCATCAAATCAGCCCCGCCTCAGACCGGCCCCAACCCTGTAAGCACACCTGCTCTCCACGGTCACACCGAAGCATGTGTTTCCGTGTGTCAGAGGTGGACTGTAGTGTGTTTGTGTGTTTTAGGTGGTGGTGGTGCTCCAGCAAGTCTTTGCACTGATACAGACGGTCCTCAGTAAATGGCTGAATGACTCGCAGGTTGTGGAGGTGAGATTCATCTCAAGCTGAGCACCTTTAAAGTGTACCATAGTCAATGAAGTAATATTTGTGATTTAATTTAATTCTGCTCTCTTTCTCTCAGGCGGTGTGTGCCATCTTTGAGAAGTCTGTGAAAACTCTCCTGCATGATTTTGCCCCCATGGTGTCTCAGCTGAGTGCGATGTTGGGGCAGATGTACAGTACCATACCGCAGGCGTCTGCACTGGACTTGACCCGCCAGGTACACGACACACACAATGACAAATTAGTTCACTTTTTAAAAAAAAACTTTTGCTGATAATTTACTCACCCCCATGTCATCCAAGATGTCTTTCTTTCTTCAGTCGAAAATAAATTAAGGTTTTTGATGAAAACATTCCAGGATTTTCTCCATATAATGGACTTCAATGGGGTCCAAACGGTTCAAGGTCCAAATGACCGTTTCAGTGCAGCTTCAAAGGGCTTTAAACGACACCAGACGATGAATAAGGGTCTTATCCTGGACCCTTCGAGTCATGACTCGAAAAAAGATTCGTTCATTTTGATTAACGAGTTCGAACAGGAGAGTCACTTGAGAGTCATTTGAGCTTATAAAACTTAAACTTTTTTATTAATTTTTGAAATAACCGATCATTTCGCTAGATAAGACCCTTATTCATCGTCTGGTGTCGTTTAAAGCCCTTTGAAGCTGCACTGAAACTGTCTTTTGGACCTTGAACCGTTTGGACCCCATTGAAGTCCATTATATGGAGAAAATCCTGGAATGTTTTCATCAAAAACCTTAATTTCTTTTCGACTGAAGAAAGAAAGACATGGACATCTTGGATGACATGGGGGTGAGTAAATTATCAGCAAAAGTTTTTTTAAAAGTGAACTACTCCTTTAATGTTCAGGCATTAATGTTAGGGTTCCTGCGGGTCCTTAAAAAGTTCAGTTTGATCAAGTTTAAAACATCTTACACAGCATAGCAAAGTCGTAAAAAACAGGAATCACGACGATGCAACGCCTAATGTGATTATTAAAACTTCAAAACAATGCTGTGTTCTGGGATAAATGCGCTCGGTGTATTTATTATGTTGAAGATATTTGTAAGATTTGCATATTTTAGGCCCCTCGTTTTTTTTTAATGAGCAGCTGGAAGTAGTAAAGCGTATGCATTCCACACTAAGTATTTTGGGGTTGTTTATTATTAAAAGTCTCATATTATGTATAAAATATTTTTTCTGGATATTATTGGTATTTTGGTTACATAATTAGCTGTATCTAGCATTTAATTCACAGTAAACTCTTGTAGCTTCTCTCTTTGTCGCTGTCACCGAAATGAAAGACTAAGAACATTAACACATCGATCATATAAATTTGACCAGTTTTGGTGCAATAATCTTATACCTTTCTTTAAACATAATATTATCGTATTAATCCGATATCGATCGCTTCAATGGGAACCAATGGGACTTCAATGGGAACCAATGGGACTTCAATGGGAACCAATGGGACGTCAATGGGAACCATTGAAGTAATATGAACGCATTAATATATTAAAGCATAAACCAATTTCAATGCACATGTAGATACGAAATAAGACATCTTATTCATTTATTTTGAGATTGAATGGACACAGTGTTTATGCATGTATTAAAAAGTCTCAAATTTGATTTTAAAAACTCTGCAGAAACCCACGTGTGATGTTTCCTTTCATCAATCTTGTTGTCTTGCAGATGGTCCATATATTTGCCAGCGAAACAAATCATTTCCCCCCAATCAAAGCACTGTTTGAACTGGTCACTTCTGTTACTCTGAACATCTTCCAGCAAGGTAGGCATGCTGGGAACAACCATTTGCAGAGAGTGAAGGAAATCATGTGGTTTGGATGTCTTCACAGTCACTTTTTCCTGTTGTTTGCATGCATCTGTTTTTTAAACCCATGCACACAGAAACCGAGTTCAGAAATGAGCATGTTTTTGAAACCGTTCTTGTTTTCTGAAAGGTGTGGTGACTTTTAATCCTGTTATTCTGTTTGAGATTCTTACCCAATGAGTTTCTCACACACACACACCCAAGCTCACTTCAAGGGCGTTTTCACACTAGAGTTTCTGATCTGGATCCGAATGCATTCAGTCCTGTTTACACCTGGTATTAATAGCCATTTTGTGTGATCTGATTGATTGACAGGTGAGTAGGCGGTTCTTCACTGTTATCTGGGATGCATCAGAATGCAATGTGGTATCAATTATTTAACCATAACACATTTAAGCCACACCTGTTTCTTTCACTCACCACTTGTAGTTGGATCACCTGAGACGGATCTTAATACCAAATGTAAATGGGCTCTTTGACGTCAGTTATTTTACGAATCTCTTCGCTTGCCGTTCTGTCCATGTGGCATCATGCACATAAGCTTTCATTGATATGATCTTTTCTGTAGAAATTGCATTAGATTGTTTTCATTTGAAAAATTTCTTTTTGCATTTCATCAGAATTATTGCACTCAATTCATGTAAGCAGAAATGAAATCACATGCAGGATTTTTGTACAACAAAACATAAATTCCTATTCACTCAAAACATATTTAGGCCCAAATCTAAGATTTATGTATTTGAATTGCATGTAAACTTTCCATTTGTTTGGATTGTGTAAAGTGTAAATAATCCAATAATATTTTTCACGCCAAATGTTTTTATTGGTTTTAAATGACAATACAAAATAACACGTCATAAACAGTAGACAGTAAAATATTGTCCATTATTTATCCCTTACATGATCTCCCTACTCAATCCAATAGCAAAAAAATAAATAAAAAGAAATTAAAAGTAAAATAAAAATATCAAAAAATATTATAATAAAAAATTAAATTAAAATAATATGAATTGAAAAATATTACATACGTGTAATATAAAAATTAATTTTATCTAATAAGTGAAAATGATGTACCAACGCCAGTTACAGGTGCACAGAAAGGGATCCCAGGTCTTTTCAATGTGTTTTTCAAAAAAAAATAATGTATAAAAAAAACTCGTTTGGTGAATTACGTATAACGACAAATTTTCATTTTTGATGGTATCGAACTCTGGATCAACCAATTTTAAGAAGTGTGAAAACAGCCTAAAATTGTCTAGCATGACCCCCTACTTTACACTCACACACACACACACACACAGTGGTTATTTGCATGTGCCCTCTTACTAACCATCCATCACTTCCTGTTTGTCATTGTTCACGTGCTTGTTTTAACCACATTGTTTCCAAATCAGCAGAAATGTGAGATAACGCTCTTATCCTGCTCAGGTTACTTGGCCGGGAGGATCTGCCGTGGCCTGTGTGTTCGTTTGTTTGTTGTTTGTTTTCTGTGAAGGGGCGGGGTTTTGGTGGGCTGGGCGGGGTCTGGGTTTGTGGGGGCGGGGTCTTGTTTGGAGTTTGGGAACAGCAAAGGGAGGGAAGTTTGGGACTGACTGCTACCTTGCTCTTTCGGGGTGGCCGTGGGAACCAAGCACTCACCAGCCGCGGCGGGCTAGTCGGGTGTATGAATTGAATTTACGGACAATGAAAACAAATAAAACGCACACTAAAAAGAAAGAAAGAAACACAAGTGTCATCACAGTAACAGGTGCCTCCTGGGTTCCCACTCCAAACCCACTGTTTCTTTTGTTTTTTAGGTTTCTTTACTTTCTCTCGTTACTTCTTTTTGTTTTCCTTCTTTGTTTCTCCCCTTCAGAACGGACTCATTGATCTGTCTTTTTTGTTTTTCCTCTTTTTCGTTTTATCGCAACTGCCTTCAAGTCGTTCATGTTCCCTCCTCTTTCTCTGCCCTATTTCTCTCACACGTGCGATTATTTCCGTCCAGTTGACTTTTCCTTTCCACATGACTGTTCGATCTGTTTTGTTGCTGTTTGTATATATTCTTATTATTATTATTATTATTTCTTAAGTTTCATCTTTATTATATTTTAGGGCCCAGGGATCATCCTGATATTGTTGATTCATTTATGCAACTCCAAGCTCAGGTGTGTTTTTGGTTTCTTATTTCATTCACTTTGGGTTTCTCTCTTCTCTTTCGCTGTCTCTTTCTTTCTCACTTTCTCTTCCTTTCCGTCCTGTCACGGTCTTTTCAGACCCTTGTTTTGCTCGGGCAGTGGAATTGACCTGAGGGGTTTTGCCATTGGATGATTGACAGCTCTCTCGTCCAATAGTCTCATTCTCATAACACCTGCAGATCTCATTCGATCTTAAATCCTCCTCTTTGTAGCTGTATATTAAATGTCTCAACTTGGTTGTGTTGCATCTCGCCACATTCGTTTTTACAGTGTAGTTGGATTCATATATTTAATTTATTTTTATTTTTTTAGATTCTGCACTATTTATAGGCTACTAATAAAATAAATAAATAATAAAGATCTTCCTCTGTGCAGTGTCATCCCCAAAAAAATAGTAAATTCCATAATTATTATTAATTTAATTATACAATTAAAAAAAATCTTGCTTCCTTTAAAAATGGAACTGAACATTAAAGGAGTAGTTCACTTTAAAAAAACTTTTGCTGATAATTTACTGATAATTTACTCACCCCCATGTCATCCAAGATGTCCATGTCTTTCTTTCTTCAGTCGAAATGAAATGAAGGTTTTTGATGAAAAAACTTTTTTTTCTCCATATAATGGACTTTAATGGGGTCCAAACGGTGACTCTCCTGTTCGAGCTCGAACAAATGAACAAATTTTTTCAACAAAGAATGACATGGAAATTTTAATGACATGGGGGTGAGTAAATTATCAGCAAAAGTTTTTTTTTTAAAAGTGAACTACTCCTTTAACATGTTTTTAAATGTATATTTTAATATATATATATATATATATATATATATATATATATATACATATTGTATAAAATATGTATATTTGAATATGCATGTGTATATATGTGTATATATGTGTGTATATATATATACGTTTATTTTTATTACAGTTTTTTTTAAAATATATTGTATATATTAATATAATATAAATATATATTACATATAATTTTATGTTGAAATTGATCATTTTAAAATTGATGTTTTTGTAGAAACCATGATGAATAGAGAGTTCAAAACATAACTTTTAACAGCTTTTATAATAAAAAAAAAATATATATATATATATATATATATATATATACATATAGTAACATTATAAATGTCTTTACTGTCACTTGATGAATTTAATGCATACTTGCTGAATCAAAAAGTATTAATTTCTTTGTATTTCTTTGAATTAAATCAAAATATAACAAAAATATAAGTCCCTCAAGCACCCACTACACCCTTCCAGTGTCATTCCAGCCCTTAAACCGATGAAAGCCTAAATTAATTCATCTCAATTAATTGATTAATTGAATCAAATGAATTGGCTCTCTCATTTATGTATTTGGTCCTCATGAAATTCTCATGAGGTTTTCTTCCCTCTCTCGGTTTCTCTCTGTGTCTTTTTCTCTAATATCCTCTCATCCTCAATGAGTTTCTTAATGCATCAGTTGTCTTTATCGTACATGTTATTTAGATTTCTGTTGCATTCAGTCCAACTGAGCAGAGAAAGTAGTGATTGAACAGATGTGAACAAAACAAGTGAAAATCATCATACCTTTAGTTTCTATTAAATTTCAGTATTTTAGTTTTTTTGCTGTTGATTTCTTATTTACCTGATCTGTTTGCATTAAATGTGTACGTTTGGTTGATTTTCTAGAGCTAGACAGATATAGGGAGTGAGTGATGGGGATGGGGGGGGGGGGGGGCACGTGAGTGGCACATGAGTGATTGACAGGGTTCCAGGGGCGGGGTTTGAGTCATGTGCTCTGTTCATTGGCTCTGTCTGATTCATAGGCCCTCAAACGGAAGCCCGATTTATTCTTATCAGAGAGTCTTGACGTGAAAGCCGTGTTCCACTGTGGTAAGTCTGTACTTTCAAATGTAGAAAACACTGATGGATGCTTCTTCTTTGGTGTGTGTGTGTGACCGTCTAAGCCTCTGTAATGTTTAATGCAGAGTGATTTCTCTAATGCTGCTGTGTTTTGGCCGTAGGAGTGCTGTCACTGAAATTCCCAGAAGCCCCAACAGTCAAATCTACCTGTCTTTTCTTTGTAAGTCAAAAGTTGTCGTAACAATCTGAAGGCCTATTCGCACCAAGAGCACAGCTGCTCAAAAGTATCATTTGGAATCATTTATTTTCATATATTATATAATCATTTATTCAAAAGTCACATTGTAAAATATTTGATTAATTCATTAGTTACTGTAATACATTTAAAAAATGTAATTTATTCCTGAGATCAAAGCTGAATTTTCAGCATTATTACTCCAGTGTCACATGATCGTTTAGAAGTCACTCTAATATGATGATTTGATGCTCAATTATTATTGGCGGTGTTATTAATAATGGTTCCCACCTATTATCAATGTTTTCTGAATATTTGTGGGAACCATGATCACCATTTCTTTCACAATGCTTTGTTGAATAGTAAGTTGAAAAGAACAGCATTTATTTGAAATAGAAAACTTTTGTAACATTTTGTAACATAATAAATGTCTTTTACTGTCACTTTTGATCAATTTAATGCATCCTTACTGAATAAAAGTGCACACACATATATGAAGCAGCACAACTGTTTTCAACATTGATGATAATAATCACAAATGTTTCTTGAGCAGCAAATCATCAAATTATAATTATTTCTGAAAGATCATGTGACACTGAGCTCACTCTCAGAAAAAAAGGTCCAAAATCTGTCACTGGGGCTGTACCTTTTCAAAAGGTACACTTTTGTACCTAAAGGGTGCATATTGGTAGCTTAATGGTACATTTTAGCACCTAAAATGTAAATAATAGCACCTAAAATATACATATTAGCACCTAAATGTACATATTAGCACCTAAAATACACAAATTAGCACCTAAGATATTCATATTAGCACCTAAAACGTACATAATAGCACCTAAAATGTACATATTAGCACCTAAAATATACACATTAGCACCTAAAATATTCATATTAGCACCTAAAACGTACATGATGGCACCTAAAATGTACATATTAACACCTAAATGTACATAATAGCACCTAATGTACACATTAGCACCTAAAATATTCATATTAGCACCTAAAACGTACACAATAGCACCTAAAATATACATATTAGCACCTAAATGTACATAATAGCACCTTAGATGTACATATTAACATCTAAATGTACATAATAGCACCTACAATGTACTGTATACATTAACACCTAAAATGTACATATTAACACCTAAATTGTACATATTAACACCTAAATGTAGATAACAGCACCTAAAATGTACATATTATCACCTAAATGTACATAATAGCACCTATAATGTACTTAATAGCACCTAAAATGTACATAATAGCACCTAAAATGTACATATTAACACCTAAATGTACATAATAGCACCTAAAATGTACATATTAACACCTAAATGTGCATAATAGCACCTAAAATGTACATATTAACACCTAAATGTACATAATAGCACCTAAAATGTACATATTAGCACCTAAAATGGAAAAAGTTTTTGAAAATGTACAGCTTTTTGTACCAGTGACAGCTTTTGTACCTTTTTTCTGAAAGCGAGGACTGGAGTAATGATGCTGAAAATTCAGCTTTGATCGCAGGAATAAATTACATTTTACAATATATTCAAACAGAAAACAATTATTTTAAATTAAATTTAAACCTTATAATTAAACTTTTGACCAGTAACGTAAACTGTTTTGATTGAACGGCAAGATGCTCTGAGTGTGCTCTTGACCTTCAGTTTGTGTCTGTTTCCCTCCTGTGAAATATACCACCATAAATGACGTTAGCCGTGCGACGTGTTAAATTGTTCCTTTATTTGCGTTGACTGCAGACGGAGCTAATACCGCACTGCGCTGACGTTCCTCCTGTGGGTCGGGTCGTACAGGAAAACGGTAAACTCCTCCTATCGGCTGTACTGGAGGTGAGCGCACAACTTTTCACCAGAGGTTCACAATAGATGATGATTGTAAAATGAGACTGAAGAGTCTGATCTGGGGTTTTTTTCGGCAGGCCATCGGTGGTCAGTCGTCCCGCAGTCTGATGGACCAGTTTGCAGAGGTGCTCTTCTGTCTGAACAAGCATTGCTTCGCTCTGCTGACGGTGTGGCTCAAAGAAGCTCTGCGCTCGCCAGGCTTCCCATCCTCGCGTGTCTCCGATGAGCAGAAAGACACGTTCAGTCAACAAGTGCTCAGGTGAGATGAGTTCATGTGTGCCATTTGACCATTCTGGAGGGCAAATACTAGGGATGCACCGAATGTTTCGAATGACGTTTTTGATGTAATAGTAACCTGAGTGAGAGGCGCGCGCTTTATAAATGCAGCCAAAATGTCCACAGTGTGGGAGCACTTCAAAGTGTCCAAGAAAGAGGCAAAACGGCCGTTTGCAGACACGGTTCTGCTGAATTGTCCGAGTCCTGGCCACATACATAGCAGATCATGAACTGCCCGCGACATTCACCGCATACCAGTGGGTGTTAATCGAGAACGTTCTCTCTCTTCTCGCCCCCTTTGAGCAGATATAAAAAGAAATAAGCTCATCTGATGCATCTGTGGCAGACGTTATACCATTACTTGCAGCACTAAAGGGACTCTTAAACAGACCACGGAGTGAAAGTGCGCTCTTAGAGGCTGCCAGCACACTATTTAGTCAGGCGGACTCAGAACCCCTGTACTGTATCGCGACTGTACTTGATCCACGATATAAAGATCATTACTTGGATGTGGGGAAAAAGTTGCGAACCTGCCACTTTTTCTGAAGAAGTGGGCTTATGTCTAGGACAGTTATTCATTTGTTGTGGGTTCATCCACATTTTTGTACATTTCAATGCACTTTTTGTTTCAATTTCAATTTATTTATAGAGCACAGATAAACACAACTTCTGTTGACCAAAGTGCTGTACACAGGGAAAAATTTAAATTAAAATAAAAACAGCCACAGGGCAATTGCTCCCACATTTAGTTTGCATACGACAGGTCAAATAAAAACGTCTTTAATCTCACTTTAAAGATGCGTAGGGTTGGTGCGGCACGCATCTAGGAGCGGCACTAGAGAAAGACCTGTCTCCTCTAGTCTTCAGTTTTGTTCTCGGAGCCACCAGAAGGCCTGGGTTCGCCGACCTAGGTCTGTGAGGTATGATGGAGCCATCCCATTTAGCGACTTGTATACTAATAATAAAACTTTAAAAGTAATTCTATGGCGCACTGGTAACCAGTGCAGAGACTTGAGGACAGGAGTTATGTGTTCCTGTCAGAACTCTTGCAGCGGCATTCTGGACTATTTGGAGGCGATTGATGGGTGACTCACTGATCCCCATATAAATTGAATTACAATAGTCCAGTCTGGTAGAAATAAAAGCATGTATAGCTTTTTCTAAATTCGAGACTGAGAGTATAGACTTAATTTTTGCCAGGGTACGAAGCTGGTAAAAGCTTGATTTCACCACTTTTTGTTGAGGTACAACTACTTGCCTATGTTAGGCAAATAACTAACTACTACAGCAGTTAGTTATTTGCCTAACATAGGCTATTCAAGAAGGGGGGCTTTAAAGATGGCCAAATACATTTTATTTAATATTTTTATTTAGTACATTTATAGAAGTTATATTGTGCTTTGTTTGTATATCTGCTGGAACCCTTAGAAATGTTCAGTGTTAAATAAATATATATATATATATATTTTTTTAATTGTATTTATTTATTTTTTCTGAAAAGCATGACAAAATAGTTTAAAAAAAAACACACATTTTTACTATTTAAAAAAATTGTCAAAAATGGAAGAAAAAAAATGTGAAACACCATGTTCGGTATTCGGCCAAGCGTTTCATTATTAGGGTTGGGTATCGTTTGAATTTGAATTTGATTCTGATTCCGATTCTGATTCCTTGTTTCGATTCCGGTTCCTAACGATTCTCGATTCCGATTCTTTTAAGAGGCAGGGTCAAAAAAGTTTAGCTAACCTTGCTAACCAACGGCCTTTCTGAAGGAAATACTCCTTCTGTAAAAATACTCCTTTTGTCACAAATTTTGCATTTTGCCGAGATTTCGTTATTTTTAGAAAAGTGAAGCCACACTTTGGATCGTCGACGTAAGCTACTCATGTTCGACTCGCGTGGTTATGCCAACACTTCCAGTAGACGCTTCTTCTTTGGTGTTGTTCAGCGGTTTCTTCTTCCGGTCGGCGGACTTTGAATATCGAAACTAGGAATCGAAATTTTAACTTTTGAACGATTCCGGGAAAAACGAAAAGTTAGTCTCGGTTCCAATCGATACTCGATTCTCGATACCCAACCCTATTCATTATTATTCGGCTTCGGCCAAGAATTTTCATTCCGGTGCATCCCTAGCAAATACCATTCTGGTATTCAAGCTAAACACACTCCTTTTTAAAATGTTTGCTTGAATATTAATTTAAATTCAACATTCACCAATGCTACATTTTTCTAAATGTCAATCATTTGTTTACAAACGAGTATTCATTGCTTCAATGAGCTCATTGTTTCTGTTTTTATTACATTGTTTACATTTTTAAAAAATTCGCAAACTGTAATTTTATATATTTGCATTTCTAAAGTTACCTCTGATAACAGATCACTCTAAATTGTAATGTGGACTTTTTCTGGACAGCTGCTTTGAAACGATGTGTATTGTGAAAAGCGCTATACAAATGTGAATTGAATTGTTTTCAAGGCGTTTTGAGGTCATCTTCAAATGTTTTCATGCGCACGTCCCAGTATCGTCACCTGAGCATGAGAAACGTTTTCTTCATATCTTCTCAGGGAGCGAGTGAACAAGCGGCGAGTGAAAGACATCGTGAAGGAGTTCACCCTAGTGTGCCGTGGCCTTCACGGGACCGAGTACGCCGCAGATTACTGAGACACGGTGTGAGGAAACCCTAAATGTACAATTCCCAGAAGCCCTCACTGCGACATGAATGATACTGACAGTCTGAGAGTCGGGATCTTCCTCCAACTCGTCCTTCTCTCTCTCTCTCTCTCTTTCAACCACTCTCCCATTGGATTTTGGGGTCTCCGTAGGGCGATCCGAACAGTCGACATCTCCGCTCCCCGCATCTCACGGCATGTTCGCTGGATTTGATTCCCCCACGTTCGATCTTCCGTGGCTCTCGGGCTGTTTTCCTTGTGATGATTTGCATCCGTTTGAACTAAGAAATAGTGTTAGGTAAATGTTTTTTATTTTTTATTTTGGAGAAATAAAAAGCATACATATATATATATATATACACGCATATATATATTAAAATATATATAAATGCACATAATAATCTAGTGAACCGTGGGGTGACGAGTCCGTGTGCTGCTAACAGAGAGAGGGACCAATACAGACTTGTTTTTTCTCTGTGGCTTTATATCTATCCTCTATATCTGTCTGTCTAACCCCTCCTCACACTCAATTCTGCCAAAATGTTGTGGACGTTTTTTGATAAAATGAATATGATTGTTTTTGATATACATATATATATATATATATGAGGTCAGCAGCATATTTGGGGACTAGTAGAGACTGGGTGTTACACGGTGAGAAAGAGAGATGATGGTTCACTCAAAAAATTGGCTTATTTACCCACCCTAATGTTGTTCTAAACTAGTATGATTTCTTTCTTTAAAAATTCTCCTTTTGTGTTTGATTGAAGAAATATAGTCAAACATGTTTGAAATGACACAAGGGTGCATCGATTATTTTTTTGGGTGAGCTGTCCCTTTAAATGTGGTTGGTACATGCACACAAATCAAACAATTGAGTGCACTCAAGTAATTGAACAGGTACTGCTTGTCTCTTTCTCGTTTCGCCCGGCTGCTGCTTGCCGACATGTAGCATGTGTGTTGCGTTACATACGGGCCCAGAATGTGTCGTAATCAGTGGATGAGGGCTGACTGTTCTATCGTGTTCGTTTACTAGTGAGTCACAGAGTGAGAACAAAGGGAGAGACAGAGGAGTCAAATGTACATTAGTTTTTTTTGTACCTTGTTTTAATTTATTAAATACATCTGAGATGGCAGCACTGTGTCCTGTGGTCTGTTTGTGTGAAAGCTCATCACAAGAAGACAAAACCAAACCACAGGTGAGTACATTTTAATTTTTTTTTTTTTTACCCCACTGAATATTTATTGTTTATTTTTTAAGTTGCTGAATGAAATATAACCTTTAAAAGAAATATTTATTGTGGTGTTTTTAATGTGCTTGAAAACAAACCATGTGCAAATTCATGTCAACACCATTGCTTGAGTACTAAAGAGACATGCTGCGTCCCAATTCGCATACTATCCGTCCTAAATGGTATTCGGAAATAGAATTAGTACGTCCCAAATCGTAGTATGTTGAAATGAGTGTACCAAAGAGACCCGGATGGTCTACTACATATATCCGGTCAGAATCCAAAGTGGAGATCGATGCACACTCTAACCGAAGGCTGTGTCCGAAATCTCCCACTACTCGCTATATAGTGGACTATATAGTGAGCTCGCCATTTTGTAGTGCTGTCCGAATGTATAGTGATGATTATACCCTATATAGTCCACTCAATGTATCCTAGAATGCATTTTGAAAAGTATTGTACAACCAATGGTCTCTAACCCAAGCCCTACATGCATGCATTGCGCTGATCGTAAAAATGGTGGACGGATGACAAGGAGAGCAGCGCGACAATACAAATGTGTCATACAAATGTAAGTTTTGTTCTGTCTCGTTTAACTTATGATATGTAGTAGTTTTACAATTTTGTCAGACATGTTTAAATTGTTTGTAAGCACGCACGCATTTAAATAGGGCGACAACAATGACAACCTCAACACGCCGAGAGACGATCGAGTGGTGTCCGAAACTATGGTCCGAAAGTGGTGTTTCTATTTATGCTGGTGAGCTCACTATATAGTCCCCTACCCCCTACATAGGGGGTAGGGACTAGTGGTTTGAGTGGAGATTTCAGACACAGCCTTAGACTCTTAACGGTTGATATTGTTCACAACCAATCGCGCGTTGGAGAGGATTTGGTTAGAACTACAAACGCGAAAAGGTTTTAAACTACAGACATGGAGGACGCTCGAGTCCGGGTTATGTAGAGAGGTTTATACAAAAGGGTCTAAGTGATTAATTATCGGTATCTAACCTGACAAAAATCTGTTTATTCAATTGCCTACATTATTATATTGCATCTGCAGATGCATTGTGAACTTTTGTGAAGATACGTTTCCGGAAGCGAAAAACGCAAATATCTCTGCGAAAACAACGTATTCTTCACGGGCTCCTTCGAACTGTACAAAACCATATGCGTTTCGTCATTTTTGGTGGAGTATTCACGGACATATTAGCCGGAAACCGTCGACCGTGCTCTGCTAATGACGTCACGAGCTCGGGAGAAAATCGCAAATATCTCGGCGAAAACTCAACGTATCGACGCCAAATTTTTATCGAGTGGAGAACGGGCCGAGACCTTTCGAAAGAGACCGCCCTCAGCCTGGTGGGCCCCCGGGGGCCTGAGATACAGGCCCCCAAAGCCCCCCAGAAGCAAAAAACGCAAATATCTCGGCGAAAACTCAACGTATCGACTCCAAAATTTTATCGAGTGGAGAACGGGCCGAGACCTTTGGAAAGAGACCGCCCTCAGCCTGGTGGGCCCCCGGGGGCCTGACAGGAATGGACAAAAAAATGACCATAATTGAAATGAACCCTATTACCAGTAAAAATGGCAGTGAAGTAAATGCGCTGTCGCTAAACTGATGATATGACGTTTTTATTTGTTGACGGAGTTGAGGCCCCTTCTTACAAAGGACTAGCGATTAAGATATATTGTTTTAAAAAATCGTTTTAAATGAATGCTAATAGAATGATAAATAGGCCTTTATGCAATTCCTCATATTGACCAACAGATGTCTCTACAGGTTTGGAGAAACATCAAGAGATTTTCACGATAAGGACCATAAACACATCTGCTATATTTATTTTACATGACCGTGGAATCTTCAAAGTCTTGAAAAACTTGGAAAAAATGCTGCCATTCCAGTTTAATACGGTGATTTCATGCACTCTATCAAACGTGCACTATGTAAGTGTTAAACATTGTTTCGGTAAGATAAAATAATATATGCCTGTTTGAATATAGGTGGAGTGCCATAGAAAGTCCATTACTTTAAAAGGTAGAACTCAGTGGTGAAGGAGAGGAGACATGTAAAATGATTTGCAAATGGCCTCCGCTTTGTAAAATGACCTTCATAACAAGTTGGCAGCACTTTATCAAAAAGGTCAAGGGTAGCGCAACACTCAGTGGATCAGTGATGGTTTGAACTGCAATATCTTGATATTCCCAAATCCCGACTGTCACTGCTAAGAACTACAGAACCGTTCCAGAGGACTGTGTGCAATGAATGTCTCAAACATTGTACCTTGAAGGAGGTGGTGTGTTTCAGCATGATAATACACACAGTGTATTGATGAACACGAAAGTGAAGTTGAACATCTTACATGCCCTGCACACTCACCACGTTTGGGGTATTTTGGAGGAACGAGTCAGAAAACGCTTTCCTCCTCCAGCTTGGCATGGTGACCCGGACACTGTTCTGGAAGAGGAACGGCTCAGAATCCCTCTGGATGCTGTGAAGGACTGTATCTGTCATTCCCAAGATGAACTGATGCTCTATTGGCCACAAAACGAGGCTGTACAACATATTGATATGATTGTGGTGTAAAACCATGTGTTTCAGTTTCAATGTCCAACCCCTGTCGTAGGTTAAAAGAGTAGTTCACTTTTAAAAAAAACTTTTGCTGATAATTTATCCAAGATGTCCATGTCATTCTTTCTTCAGTCGAAAAGAAATTAAGGTTTTTGATGAAAACATTACAGGATTTTCTCCATATAATGGACTTCAATGGGAACCAAACAGCTCAAGGTCCAAAAGACAGTTTCAGTGCAAACTGTTCAAAGGGCTTTAAACGATTCCAGACCATGAATGAGGGTCTTATCTATGGCAGTGAGCATAAATTCAGGGACTTTGGGACCAGGGGGAATTCTGCCTCTCTCTCTCTCTCTCTCTCTCTCTCTCTCTCTCTCTCTCTCTCTCTCTCTCTCTCTCTCTCTCTCTCTCTCTCTCTCTCTCTCTCTCTCTCTCTCTCTCTCTCTTCGTCAGACTCTCTCCTGTGTCTCCAGACTGAAGTCATGGAATCAGACATCTCTTCATGTCCTGCAGTCTGATCCTCAGGAATCATCGGATCTGATGGGACATTTAAGGATGTTTTTCCCTGATGTCTCATATTCACTGCTGTTGTTGGGAATCTCGTGTCTGACTGGCTTCACTAAGACTTCACAGGAGTTCTCAGGTATCATCATCCTCATCATCATCACGCACCATCATCATCCTACAATAAGTTTGCGTATGCACAGTTTATGATAGGACTGTATGTATAATAGCCTTTTAAATTTGAATAAATTCACACGCGTTTTGTCAAATCCTCTCAGGATTGTTTTTTGAAAACTTTCCAGCTTTATTTTTTTCGTTGAATGCGTTTTTGAGGTGTCGATGTGACATGAGCGCGTTTATTTCATCATCGTGTGTAAGTTTGTGAAACAGTGTAGTTTAAATTCTTTCGCGGGAACTTCCGTGAGCCACGCGATCAAAGAGAACCTGCACGTGCGCACGCGCGCTCATAGGGTTACACACTGTTGTTACATGTCATCATCTTAATATAGCCTACAGTTCATAGTCTTTATAGTAAATTGTAGTTTTTATAATTTAATCTATTTTTTATTACAAATTATATCATCAAATTTGAGTTATCAAGTTGGAATTTCAGTGAAAGTTGAAATGATCAACATTAGAAAGTCTATTGAGCATCATACACTATTCAGCGATCCTGTATGAGATAAATGCATGAAATGCATGCTGTTGTTTCAAAGTGTTATGCTGGTTTGATGAAGATACACGAACAGAAGCTGAGGTTTATGAAGGTTGTGGGTTTGTGTTGTGAAGAAATGAAGGACTGCAGATATGAATTGATCAGAAACAGCTGTGATGTGGCAGATCTGTGTGTGATGGGAATCTGTGTTTGCATTTCTCTTCTTAATTTACTCAAATGGACACAGCTTTGCTTTGGACGAAGGATTTAAATCAGAGTGTCACAATTGAACTTTCGTTGATAGTCAGGTTTATTTGTATAGTGCTTTACATAATAAGACCTGATTCAAAGCAGCTCTATAAAAGACATAAGAAGCCTTAATGGGAGAATTACATGATGAAGTCAGGATATATGATTATAATTAAAACATTTTTTTCGCTTTAATAATGTTGCAATGCAAAAATAGGCTTCTTTATAATATATGTATATATATATATATATATATATATATATATATATATATATATACAAAATAATATTATAATATTTATATATATACACACACACACAAAATGAAGCCTCACTGCAACATTATTAATGAAATGAGAAAAAAATATTAAAAATGTATACGTCATGTTAATATTTGTTGTACTTTAATTGCCTTTCATTTCTGCTGATTTAGATTTAAAAACGTAAATAAAATAGTTTTCATTCATATTAAAATAACAGGATTCATCAGTGAGAAAAATGAGAATCACATGCCATAGGATTCTTATGTTGAAGTAAAATATAATTGTTTTGACATATATGAGCAGGACGTGTTTTTTTGTTGGATTGCTGTGATCTGCAACAGACGCTCAACAGAATATCATTGCTTATGTCCAGCCGAACACACAGTTGTGGCTCTGTTGGGTCACACAGGACCGATCCTGTGACTCTGAAAGACTCTCACACACTCTGGAATGTTCGTTTGATTGACAGGTGCTTGAAAAGGGTGACAGGAGTTGTTGATGGAGACAGAGCTTCTGTTGCCGAGCAACAGGCCTGTACATCTGTCCTACAGGAACCTCATGCCTTTGTGTGTGTGTGCTGTGTTTCATCTTGGTTAATTAGCTTCACACACACACACTTAGATTCATTGTGTGTGTGTTCACTACACAGTGAAAGTAGGCATAAAGCTGTGGGCGTGGCTTATTGAGGCACTGAATGGGATGTAGGGCTGTTAAAAGGTCAGCAGGTCAGCTGAGGTCAAAGCGTTTGATGATCAGGTGACAGACAGTCGTTCCGTCATTCATGGGCTTCAGTCGGAGAGTCCGTGTGAAATGACATTTAAAGGTGCGCTTAGTAACTTCAGGTTTTACAGAAAGGAATGAGGGGCATTTTTGATAAACGCATTTAAAATGAAAAGAAAAGCTTCATAAAAGCATATTTTTAAGTGAAATAAAGCATTCAACAGGAAATGATGTAGTGTGGCACTTGATTTGATTGGCTCGTTATATTTGGCTGTGATATTATTGGTTTTTATTATTGTTTTTCAGTCTCTTCTTCTCACCAAGCCTGCATTTATATGATCAAAATACAGTAAAAACAGGAATATTGTGAAATATTATTGCAATTTAAATATATTGTTAAAATATTATTTATTCCTGTGATACATTTCTGAATTTTCAGCATCATTACTTCAGTCTTCAGCGTGACATGATCCTTCAGAAATCTTATATGATGATATTATGCTCATTGATTATTATCAGTGTTGAAATCAATTTTCAAAAACCCTGTTTAGCATTATTATCCCTTTTGTAACTTTTGATCAGTTTAATGCATCCTTGCTGAATAAAAGTATTAATTTCTGTCTATATAAAAATATGAATGATCCCAAACTTTTGAAGTGTATTAAAAATAATTAAATATGTTATATATAATGTAACTTGCGCTGAGTACACAAATTAAGTTTCCAGGTGTGTTTATTCAGTCAAAAGTTTAAGTTTATATATTACAGGGTGTGTTTTTCTTTATAAATTTGTCTGTTACTGAACGCTCACAACTCTGGTCACATTACGAGTCTAATCTCACTCCATCGCTCTGTCCCGTTTCTGCCAAGAAGGAAAAATCTCCCTGTCGGAAGAAAGTAAATGCTTGAAATCAGAGAGTTTAGCTGAGGTGAGAGTCGCTCTAATAACCTTTATACTCCAGAGAGCCAAGAGGTTAGTGGTCTGTGTGTGTGTGTGTGTGTGTGTGTGTGTGTGTGTGTGTGTGTGTGTGTGTGTGTGTGTGTGTGTGTGAGATGAGGGACTTTGTTCCGGAGGTGGAACTTGAAACCACCGCCTTCTGTTTGTAGAAAAGACCCCCTTCCCCAACACCAAGACACTTTTTCCAGCAGGCCTCTCTCTCTCTCTCTCTCTCTCTCTCTCTCTCTCTCTCTCTCTCTTTCTTTCTCTTTCACACACACTCACACTTTATGGCTAAATGGTTTGATTGCTTTGGAGTTTTCAAATAATGTGTCTTTAGGAGAAGTATTCTACACACTGGCGAAATTGCACAGACTCACATTGAAGGAGGATCCTGAGCTGTTTCTATTGACCAGATTATCACAGAGACTTAAGGAGGGACTGTTTTGACCTGTGATCAATCACTGACAAAACACCAAGAACACCCTAGAAACACACTGGGCAAACCACCCTGAACACCCTAGAAACACACTGGCAAACACACTAGAAACACACTGGCAAACACTCAGAACAACCTAGAAACACACTGGCAAACACTCAGAACACCCTAGAAACACACTGGCAAACCATACTGAACACCCTAGAAACACACTGGCAAACACACTAGAAACGCACTGGCAAACCATACTGAACACCCTAGAAACACACTGGCAAACACACTAGAAACGCACTGGCAAACCATACTGAACACCCTAGAAACACCCTAGAAACACCCTAGAAACACCCTAGAAACACACTAGAAACACCCTAGAAACACACTAGAAACACACTAGAAACACCCTAGAAACACACTAGAAACGCACTGGCAAACCATACTGAACACCCTAGAAACACACTGGCAAACACACTGAAAACACACTGGCAAACCATACTAAACACCCTAGAAACACACTGGCAAACACACTGAAAACACACTGGCAAACACACTGGCAAACACACTAAAACACACTGGCAAACACACTGAAAACACACTGGCAAACACTCAGAACACCCTGGAAACACACTAGAAACGCACTGGCAAACACACTGAAAACACACTGGCAAACACACTAAAACACACTGGCAAACACACTGAAAACACACTGGCAAACACACTAAAACACACTGGCAAACACTCAGAACACCCTGGAAACACACTAGAAACGCACTGTCAAACCATACTGAACACCCTAGAAACACACTGGCAAACACACTGAAAACACACTGGCAAACCCACTGGCAAACACACTAAAACACACTGGCAAACACTCAGAACACCCTAGAAACACACTAGAAACACACTGGCAAACACACTAAATTAAAACACACTGGCAAACACACTAAAACACACTGGCAAACACACTAGAAACACACTGGCAAACACACTAAAACACACTAAAACACACTGGCAAACAGCTAGATAAGCAGATAAGCTATATGTAGATATGCTCAGGTAAGCGCCGCTCACATTTTGATAAATAAAACTTTTTTCTTCAGAAAATGTAAGTCTAGTTTTGATCACTGCCTGGAGCAAACATGTCACATTTCATAAGTTTTGCAGAAGTGCTCAATCAAAACACCTCTGTGTGTTCTCTCTCTCTCTCTCTCTCTCTCACACACACACACACACACACACACACAGCATCAGGCGAGTTGTGTTTGAGCAGATCCTGTGGTTGGGTTGTTATGTCTATCGCAAAACGTCTGGGTGGTGTTTATGTCATTGTCATATCAGCACCTCAAAGCCCTCAGGAGAAATTAAAATGGAAACATATAAGACATTTGTTGATGAGTATAGTATATCCCTACAGTGAATGTGTAAGATCAATTGATTTTGGAAGAATTCAATGAGAAATAAATGAGCTCATATTGAGACTTTTGATAGTAGACTTTAGTATTTTGGCAAATCTGAGCAGTTTTGAGAACTAATCTGGGGTCTTTCTTTAATGAGAATCACGTGAGAATATATACACACTCACCTAAAGGATTATGAGGAACACCTGTTCAATTTCTCATTAATGCAATTCATCAAATCAATGCATTTAGATGTGTGGTCCTGGTCAAGACAGTCTCCTGAACTCCAAACTGAATGTCAGAATGGGAAAGAAAGGTGATTTCAGCAATTTTGAGCGTGGCATGGTTGTTGGGCCGGTCTGAGTATTTCACAATCTGCTCAGTTACTGGGATTTTCACGCACAACCATTTCTAGGGTTTACAAAGAATGGTGTGAAAAGGGAAAAACATCCAGTATGCGAGGACGAAAATGCCGTGTTGATGCTTTCCTTTCCACAAAAAGTTCTTTAAACTATTGAAATGTTCTCCAAAAATGGTTATTTTAAGAACTGATCAGTGAACAGTTATTTGGGGAAGCTAGAATGCTTATTTTATTGCATGACTGCAAAAACCTTTATATTTAAGAGTGTACAGGTACATTACACATATTCATGCTAGCAAGGGGTTAAATTTTGGTATCTATTTAAAAGCTGCAGTGTATTCTGATTAGATAAATGTTTATGCGTTATATTATTGTACATTATTTGATATATGACGTTATATTGTAGTCACTGAGCTGAGTGCCGATGTTAATGGACAACTTCAGGTGTTACAGCTCTTATTTATGACAAAGGGAAAGATAAATGGATCCATACATGTGCAGTAGTTCGGATGAGAACAAGGGGCTTTTGTTTTGTCGATCACATCCTAAAAACTCTCAAAAACTCTTAAAACTCTCTCTCTCGCTCAGAAATAAGTACTCATAAAGACTTTATTGCATTTATAGTTTGCATTTATATGCTGCAACCACTTTGGTTCAATCTCATGACTCAACTGTGATTGTTTTGTACATATTCAGTCAGGATTTTCTCCTAAATTCTATTTATTTTCCTTTTTGTATTCTAGTAGTCTAGGTTTTAGACTCTACTCTAGACTAATGCTGCGTCCCAATTCGCTTACTTATACTACGCCCTTTTTGTGAGGTAAAAGTACATACTTTTGAGTGTGTAACAAAAGAGTAGGCAAGCTTTGGGACGTAGTATCACGTCATCTTTAACGGACAGCTCTGTCGCGTGCTGCGCTCATCCTGTCACCGTAAACTGCCCTGTCAATCATCTTGTCACAGTTAAAATCCTCCATTCAATCTAATTTGATTTCCTACCGTTTCGGAGAGCACGTTCATCTGCCAGTTGTGGGTCTTTCATGCTCTCCTCGTGTTTGCAATTTGAATATAATGATGCATTTAAAACGTAATGGCTAAACGTGTCTTTACAAAAGTTCACAATGCTGCTGCAAATGCAATATAATGTGGACAACATTGAATAAATTCATTTTCGTCAGGTTAGATACTGATAATTAATCACTCAAAAGCTCTTTATCTAAACCTCTTTACACAACCGCGAGGACTCGCGCGTCCTCCGTTTAGACTACGTGTCTGTAGTTTTTTAACACCTTTTACTCGTGTTTGTAGTTCTAACCGAAACCTCGTCCAACGCGCAATGGTTTGTGGGCAATATCAGCCGCTAGAGTGTGCATCGATCTACACTTCGGATTCTGACCGGAAAAAGTAGACCATCCGGGTATCTTTGAAATACTCATTTCAACATACTACGATTTGGGACGTAATTCTATTTTCGAATACTATTTAGGACGGATAGTATGCGAATTGGGACGCAGCATAACTCTTTTAGTTAATTAAAATACATATTTTCTTTTACTTGTATTTTTTTGCCTCATATTAACCCTGTATAGTCTGATTAATGAAATAACAGTACCGAATTTATTTAACATTTAAAAAAAATGTTTTTAAAAAATCTAAAAGGAAACTGCATATGTTTTTTTTTTTTTTTTCATATACACCAGGCTTTTATGATATGATATGATCATACTCGAGGAGGGTAAAAATACATCTCAGTTTTATTCAGAGGTTCAAACTGAGCCAAAAATGTAATGTCATTAAATGTAATAACAGCACACAGATTTTTCAATTCACACTTACAAATCTTTCTCCCCAGTCCAACCAGACCATTAAATGACACCAAAAAATCATCATAGATATGGCATCACAAGTGTAAAAGACTCGTGTGTGCTGCTAAAATAGTACAGGAACATGCTTTTGGACCTTCTAGAGTTTGTTGTGCTACCGAAAATCAAATCAAGTGGAGAGACAGTTTTATAATAATAATTTTGGGTGAACTATTCCTTGAAAACGCTGAGATCTAACCCCCTTCAGCTGGTGTGTGTGTGTGATACATTAGCAGCCTCTAAGCTCTATTGTTGTGGTATGTTGACACTCTCTCTGCACACACACACGCAGTGTGTTTCCAGAGTTTGAGCATCAGAGGTCACGTCAGGTCATCCCGAGGTTAATGACAGTTTTTAGAATAAATCATCTCCTCTTGTTGAGCTTTGATGTGACCACTGTCCATTTATTGAAGCAGCAATTTGCACTTCAGCGTTCGGCGTGTGGTTTAGGGTGTGTGTGTGTGTGTGTGGTTCCTGTTGGAGAAAGTTTTGAGGGAATTCCTCTTTAATATCTCCTCTCTCATGTTAAACTCGGCTCTATAATTTTCCATAAATATCCCGGTGGCAGTAGATCCGCTTTAGTGCCGCTCCAGTGAGTCACGCTAAAGACTTTCTGAGGACTGAAGGCGATTAGTTGCACCAGTTCGGCTCTTGTCGCATTATATGCATGTGTTAATTCAACCATCTCTTTTTTCACTCCTAATTTGATCAGGAGACAATTTTACTTGCAATTGAATTAAAAATACAATATAATCATTTATTTTTGAGACGATGGACTGCTCTCGCTGACTTAAACATGTCACGTTACAACTAAATCACTAAATTTGATCATACTACTGTTTGAAACTCATCACCGTTATATACTGCATAGTGTTTTGCATACTATTTTTTAAAATGAATAAAAATGCATACTGTCAAATTTGAAAGTTTTTAATGAAATTGAATTTGCGTTTAGATGTATATATTTATTTACAAAAAAATAATACAAATATTTGCAAGGCGTTTTTAATCTAATAATGAAATTTTGTCATATACTCTCAGAAAAAAGGTACGAAAGCTGTCACTGGGGCTGTACCTTTTCAAAAGGTACACTTTTGTCCATTTTAGGTACTAATATGTACATTTTTGGTGCTAATATGTACATTCTAGGTGCTAATATGTACATTTCAGGTAGGCTACTAATATGTACATTTTAAGTGTTGATATGTACATTCTAGGTCAGGGGTCTCAAACTCAAATTAACTGGGGGCCGCTGGAGATAGAGTCTAGGTCAGGCCGGGCCGCATCAAGTATTCAAAAAAAAATTGTATTTAAGTATTCCAAAAATGGAGCACAACTGATCCAATCTTCTCAATCTTTATTATTAACGTTTCTTCTGAACTGTTCCTCTGAATTTGAACATTCCTTTCTGCACATGATTGGTTCTTCATGAGCTGTCCTTCTGACAGTTGAAGTTAATTTTACAAACTTTCTTTGTCTTTTTCTTATACACAACATCTTTGTGTATAGTGTGGATAGTCATATTTGCTTTTTATTTTCTTTATACAACAGATAGCAAACTGACATTGAATCAACGTGGAAATATGACATTGAAACAACGTTGATCTGACATAGTTTTGCTCATCGAATTAACGTTGAACCAACGTCAGACGCGTCATTCTTTCAAAACTAACGGAAAATCAACTTGAAATCAACGCGTTGTTTCAACGTTATGAAAGCAAACCAATTTTAGATCTTCATTTAGCTTTGAAGAATGCCGCGTCTGACGTTGGTTCAACGTTAATTCGATGAGCAAAATCAACGTTGTTTCAATGTCATGAGAGACGTCGTTTCCACGTTGATTCAATGTCAGTTTGCTGTCTGGGTATTATATTGAATGTTTTATTTTCTTTTTTCGGAAGGCACATTTCCTTTTCTTAATAAAAAAAAGTAAAAAAAGAAAAACAGTTATTGCTTTTGAAATACAAATAATTCTTTCTACACATGTATAGTATCTCAGGCAAATTACTGACTTTGCACATATCAAAGCAAACCTTCTTATCAACCTGTTGAATCAAAGTTCAGTTCACAAATTTTAAAATGAACTAGTTCAGTTCATATTTCATACTTCAAAAAATGAACTAGTTCATAGTTCTTTTTTTCCATATGTTGCTGCGAGCTTCTTTTTTATTATTATGCTATTATTATTGCCACAGCCCATATACAACCACAGATAACAATTATTTTGTCGACGGGCAGAGTTTGCACAGACATGTAAGATTTTCCCATCCTCACCGACCTCATAAAACCCTTTCAAATGATCTTACGACGCCTCCTCGCTCCTCGGTTCACAGACACTAGTGAACGAGTTCACACGTTCATCAGGCAGTAATACAGTAGGTTACGTTCAGTTCACGTTCGCCCATAATTTGAACAAGTTCATGAACTATCGTTCGCGTTCAGACACAACACATATTACAAGCTCAAAATGATTATTCTCACATTGTTTTAGAGCAGGGATATCCAACTCGTCGCTCGCGAGCCTGATTCGGTGGTAGAAGCTCGCCTTGGGGCTGTTCACATATCGCGCTCACATATTTTGCACGCTCAAGTTTGTTTCAAATGCATGCGCGCATCAAGCGCGCTCATAATTGAAGCGACGCGCTCATTTTTTTCCAGGCGCAGTATATGTTTGTACTTCGTGTTCGTGGTTGTCTATGACAACTATTGCAACAAACCCACCGTAAGCTGTCACGAGACCATCTGGTAGTCCATAAGGGAAGAAAAAAAAACGCGGCAAACGCAACGGCGGGCCACAGTCACATTAAACTTTAATGTCAATTGGGGGGCCACAAAATATCACCCCGCGGGCCGCGAGTTTGAGACCTCTGTTCTAGGTGCTAATATGCACATTTTAAGTGTTGATATGTACATTTTAAGTGTTGATATGTTCATTTTAGGTACTAATATGTACAGTTTAAGTGTTGATATGTTCATTTCAGGTTCTAATATGTACATTTCAGGTACTAATATGTACATTTCAGGTACTAATATGTACAGTTTAAGTGTTGATATGTTCATTTCAGGTACTAATATGTACATTTCAGGTACTAATATGTACATTTCAGGTACTAATATGTACAGTTTAAGTGTTGATATGTTCATTTCAGGTTCTAATATGTACATTTTAAGTGTTGATATGTACATTTTAGGTGCTAATATGTACCATTATTAAGGTACCAATATGCACCCTTAAGGTACAAAAGTGTACCTTTTGAAAAGGTACAGCCCCAGTGACAGCTTTTGTACCTTTTTTTCAGAGAGTGTATGAAGAGTTCAGATGCAAAAGCCTCTAAATGCCATTTGAAATTTTCTTCTTTAATGATGATTTTTATCAAACTTGTATATTTAAGTTCAGTGATTTCACTTAAATGACAATGATAATTACCTATTAATTGTTATTTAAGTGAAATTACTGAACTTAAATATACAAGTTTGATAAAAATCATCATTAAAGAAGAAAATTTCAAATGGCATTTAGAGGCTTTTGCATCTGAACTCTTCGTATACACAATAAATATTGCTAAATATCATCATATCCTGCGCATCCCACCCTGTTATGCCACATTTTATCATCATTCATTTATTATTTGCTTAAGCTCAATAAATCCTTCTCTGGAAGTAATGCTCAAAAAATGTCATGAAGTAAAAAATACAAATGTTCAGAAAATAAGTATGCAGGACACACACACACACAGTCTCTCTCACACACTCAGACAAATCACCTTTCACAAATAACACAGAACGCCAAACAGGCCGACTGCTGGATTGTGCGTGTGTGTGCATGTGTGTCAGTGTGTTTATTGTGTTTTGCTTCACGTTACTCTGCAGACATGTGGAATTCACTCGTCGTCTCTCTCTCCACCAATCACAGCTCAGCATCTTTTAAACAGAGAAAAACTCCAGCACACACACACACACACACACGGCCTGTTTTCTTTCTCTGTCTTTGCCACTCTGTTTCTAATTGATCATCTCTCCTCCAGTGTCTGTGTTTTCGGGCAGTAAATGACCCTCTCTCACATCACATGACTGAGCACATGACATGTCACTTCCACTTTTTCTCTTTGGTCTGTGTTCGGAATAGCCATCCCTAGTACTACTATACTTTTTATTTTATTTTTCCTGTATTCAATACTACTTTTGCCACAATGCAACGCACTCCGCGTGATCTACATCTATTTCCACTATGATTTGTAACATATTTGACACGAATTCTGAAATTTAGATTAAACACAATTATTCAGATCAGTTGGACGTGGCTGTGGTTACACGAGGTAAAAACGATGTAAATACTGTTCGTTTTCTCACACAAACCGCTCGTTTCGTGTCTTAGGCCATCAATGTGTACTTAAAATTACGAGTCATTAAATCATGTTTAATTTGGACTTCTCTGTGCATGCTCTTTGAGGTGGTGACCATAGACCTCCATTATATGACTGACAGACAAGAACGGTTTGACTTGAAAATATCAAAATTGAAACTACTGCGGAAACAAAGACAACTACATCTTGGATGCCCTTGAGGTAAAACATCCCAAAAATTAATTTCAAAGTCTATCCCTTTAACAAATTTGAGAACAAAGTATAATTTGCGCGGTTTTGACCGATATGATAAGCGATCGTTAGATTTAATCAGCGCGAGTTTTTTTTTTTTTCCTTATTTGGTCAGATGAACAAAATTGGATATTACTTACATTAACTTTATAAGTTACTGTTCAAAATGAATTGTTTTTTTTCCTTCAGGAACCCGACTGTTGCACTCTTCCCTGCAGCTCTGGCTCTTTCTGTCTGTTTTGACCTGGTTTTATTCTTGTCTTCTGTTTATTGTATGTTGTGTTCAGGTAAACCTGCACCTGATCCGCTTTAAAGCGCTTTATATTGGTGTGATCAGTGGCCTAGAGGCCGTTCTCTGATTGGAGATCCCACACAGGTGTTGTCTGTCATTTGAGCCCTGATTGGTGAAAGGAGCTGTCAATCAGCGGCTGGAATGTTGGCTTCTTTCCGAGAACAATAGCAGGAGGGATTGTGTTCAGAAAGCCTAAAGCCCTCCGAGGAATCCCGAGTGGATTGTACAGCATTCCTTTCATGAGCAGGAGAACAGGCCTTCTGTATTACACCACTCTTTCAATTATTTTTTCATCAGTAGGAATGCATTTGAGTGTCTTTTTTTGGTATTTTACAAAACATTTAAAGGAGTGGTTCACTTTTAAAAAAAACTTTTGCTGATAATTTACTCACCCCCATGTCATTCCAGATGTCCATGTCTTTCTTTCTTCAGTCAAAAAGAAATTAAGGTTTTTGATGAAAACATTCCAGGATTTTCTCCATATAATGGACTTCAATGGGGTCCAAACGGTTCAAGGTCCAAATGAGACTTTCAGTGTTGCTTCAAAGGGCTTTAAACGACACCAGACGATGAATAAGAGTTTTATCAAGCGAAATGATTGGCCATTTCAAAAATAAATTAAAAAGTTTAAGTTTTATAAGCACAAATGCTCAAATCACAAATGAATAAATCTTTTTTCGAGTCATGACTCGAAGGGTCATAGATAAGACCTTTATTCATCGTCTGGAATCGTTTAAAGCCCTTTTGAAGCTGCACTGAAAGTGTCTTTTGGACCTTGAACCGTTTGGTTCCCATTAAAGTCCATTATACGGAGAAAAATCCTGGAAAGTTTTCATCAAAAACCTTAATTTCTTTTCGACTGAAGAAAGATAGACATGGACATCTTGGATGACATGGGGGTGAGTAAATTATCAGCAAAAGTTTTTTTTAAAGTGAACTACTCCTTTGATCATGGTGAGTCGTGACCATACTTTTACTTTGCATTTCTTTTAAATATATAATTGATTGCTGTTAGTTTATTAAATAATATAATAAAAAGGCATGCGGTTACCAGGAAACTCCCATTGGGAAAGGGAATCTTAGTGAAAAGCTCTCGCCATGTGTTATAAATAGTATTTATTATTTGATGTGAATGTTATATATCACGACAATGTTGTATTTGAATGTTGTATTTGTCTGTTGCAAAAAAAAAATGTTAAAGTCAGCATGAAATGGAAGCTGCGAGCCTTTTCTTTCCTAGATTGACGGATATCCGAGAGAAACGGCTTCTCGAACAAAACAACAAAAAGGGGGCGGGACTTGATTTTGTCCATCAGAAACTGATTGAATTGTTGAATGGCTGTGGTTTGCTATTGGTCAATCTCATGTGATTGACAGGTTGCCCTCATGCCAGTAAACGCATCATCGCAGAAGTGTCCATGTAAAAAAAAATCCATAAAAATATTCATCCAAATATCAATATTCAATAAAAAAAAAAACTTTAAGCTCACATTTGTGACTAGCATCTCTGATTGAGATGAATTTTAGGAAATAAAATTCCTACATTTCTTCATCTTCCTCTCTGATGATTATCAAGCTTCCTGATGTCATAAGCCCCGCCCCCTGAGTTCTGTGGTGTTGTAACTGTAACTGTGTCTAAATGCAGTGACCGTGACAAATGGAGCTCATTAAGATTAATAGAGGATAAAGGAGCCTTGATTTGTGTGTGTGTGTGTGTGTGTGTGTGTGTGTGTGTGTGTGGTCCTGGTAATCCCTACATTATTGGGACAAAATGTACCCACAAAGATCGCAATATGGCAATATCTGAAATCCTTGAGGGGAGATTTTTGGGTCACCATGAGGAAAAAAGCATATTTATCATACTAGTTTTTCGAATAAATGCAGAAAGGTGTGTGTGATGGGCAGGTTTAGGGGTCGGGTTAGTGTAAGGGGAGAAAATATACAGTTTAAATGGAATAAAAATCATTTTTGTCTCTGGAAAGTCCCCATGAAACGTGGAAACCCAGTGTGTGTGTGTGTTGAGCCTTTGGTGGTCTGATCCCTACAGGTCTGGACTGGTTGTGTATATTGAGGTAATGTTTAGTTCTTGGTGTGTCTGTGTTTCTATTATTCCTTTGATGAGCTGACATCACTCACTCGGCACGGAAGCGTTTGTGTAAATCGCTTCTTTCCGTTGTGAAGCTGGACTGTTAGGATGAAACACTTTCTTTGTTGAACCTACTTAAACAGAAAGTAAAAGCACTCATTTAACAGTATTTTTATTTTTATTATTATTTATTATTTTATTTGTATTATTATTATTTATGGTTATTATTATTATTATTATTATTATTATTTATAGTTTTTTTTTTCTCAAACTGAATCATGGGGGCAACCACTGCAGCACTCTAGCATTGACGGATTGCACAGACAAATCACACTCATGATTTTTTTTTTTTTTTTCAGAATTTGAAAATGAGATGTGTGAGAAGATGATAGTTTACAGTGACTGATGATAACAGGTGTGTTTTCTTTCTATGGAAGGTTATCTGTCCCGTGTGCTGAGGAATTACACTGAACAGGCGTGTGACGGAGAATTCCTGACTGTCCGCTGCCCGCCCAGAACCTCCATCACCGTCCAATCGGCTTTCTACGGCAGAAAAGACCCCGCCCACTCACCTCAGTGCCCATCCACTTACAGCAGTGCTGGAACACGCTCAGTGAATGACTTCACTTCCTGTCATGTGTCTACATCTTTGCAGGTAAGACACATTATTTATAATATCATATTTTATAATTTATATATATTATTATTATTAGCTTTATTTTTTTTAATTTGTAATTTTAGTGTTACATTTATTTTTATTTGTTTAACTATTATTAATAATGTATTAATATTGTTAATTTAATTTTTTCAATTTTATTGGCAATTTTAGAACTTCAACTTATTTTTTTCAGTTAGTTCCCAAGTTTCCAATTAAGTTTGTCAAGATTTTCATTTAATATTTATATTTTATTTTAGCTTTATTTGAGTTAACGAAAATGCTTTATATGTATAGTTTTAGTTATTTATTTTATAATAATTATTCCAGATGAATAAAAGCAAAACCTGTCCTGGCAAAAAAAAAAAAATATTCTAAGAACATTTTGTTAAAGGGATACTCCACTTTTTTTGGAAATAGGCTTATTTTACCACTCCCCCAGAGTTAAACAGTTGAGTTTTAACGTTTTTGAATCCTTTCAGACGATTTTCTGATATTTAGAAAAATATCAGTAACCAGACAGTTTCTGGTCTCATTGACTTCCATAGTAGGAAAGAAAATATACTATGGAAGTCAATGAGACCAGAAACTGTCTGGTTACTGATATTCTTCTAAATATCAGAAAATCGACTGAAT